>NC_091387.1:2092211-2102211 GCF_038502225.1 Cherax quadricarinatus
GCCTATTCGGCACCACACATATATATATATATGTATATATATCTGTATATATGAAAGATATACATCTGTCAGTGTATATACACAATATATATATCTCCCGGTTTACAACAAAACAATGACAAAGATGCGATCTTAATGCAGAAGCCACATGGGGATGGAACTCTTCAGCACTGGATCTTTCACACTCTCTTGCGTCGTCAGGAGCTGCGTAATGTTGCTATTTAAGCCAAGATCTCAAGTTCTGCCTATTCGGCAGAACATATATATATATATATATATATATATATATATATATATATATATATATATATATATATATATATATATATATATATATATATATATATATATATCTTGTGGTAAATGGTGTGTGGGTTGAGTACTTAAGGAATTAAGAGTACGTATTTTTTTCCATGTTTGCCTGAGATAGAAATTTCCGCAGGTCGGGAAAATAGTGGGTTTTATTAGTCCGGTGGATTTTTTGCGCCTCGGATTCTCTTTCAGATTAGTGAATGGATTTAGTAGGGAAATTTTTTCATGATATTAACATGAGAGAATTTGAGACTAGAGAGGATTTAAGGTGTTTTTGATAGGATTTGAAGGATTATTTCGTGGTTAAGTGGTTGTAAAGGGGAAGTTAATAGTTATTTAAGGGGTAACCTAAATTTTAAATACGCCAGGAAAAGCCTGACACTTCCTGCAACTTCTGAAACACTCAAAATATATCACCAGAAATATTGGCATATGACTGAGTTAGTACATGTCAGCGCCATCTATGATCCAGACTTCGTAGCTACAGTTTTATCTCTTACTCTTTATTTATTTTTGCCACGAGGTTGTAGGGTCAAAAAGTTTGTGCGAAGTATATATACACTGTGATGTGTATATCTCTCAGTGTATATACACTGTGAGGTGTATATATATGTGTATATACACTGTGAGGTGTATATATATGTGTATATACACTGTGATGTGTATATCTCTTAGTGTATATACACTGTGAGGTGTATATATATGTGTATATACACTGTGAGGTGTATATCACTGTGTATATACACTGTGAGGTGTATATCTGTGTATATACACTGTGAGGTGTATATATATATCAGTGTATATACACTGTGAGGTGTATATATATGTGTATATACACTGTGAGGTGTATATCTCTCAGTGTATATACACTGTGAGGTGTATATATATATATCAGTGTATATACACCGTGAGGTGTATATCTCTGTATATACACTATGAGGTGTATATATATCTCAGTGTATATACATTGAGGTGTATATCTCTCTGTATATACACTGTGAGGTGTATATATATCTCAGTGTATATACACTGTGAGGTGTATATCTCTCAGTATATATACACTGTGAGGTCTCAAAACTCCAGACCGTCGCGTTAGCCACCGTTGAGACTCTATGACCGCGGGTTCAAACCCCACCCGTGGTATGGTTTTTCTCAGTGTATATTCACTGGTAATTTACATTAATCAGTGTTTTAGGTATTAAAGTATTCTTGACATGTGGTGTACAGGTGACCTGCAGCCTTAATGACCCTGGTGTAGTAGATAGACTTTAAACCCCATTAACCAACCTTAATGACCCTGGTGTAGTAGATAGACTTTAAACCCCATTAACCAACCTTAATGACCCTGGTGTAGTAGATAGACTTTAAACCCCATTAACCAACCTTAATGACCCTGGTGTAGTAGATAGACTTTAAACCCCATTAACCAACCTTAATGACCCTGGTGTAGTAGATAGACTTTAAACCCTATTACCTAACCATCAGAAAAGGATGTAGACAAATCGAACTACAGACAGTGAATCAACAAAACAGTGATAACAGTGAATCAACAGATCAGTGATAGCAGTGAATCAACGGAACAGTGAACCAACGGAACAGTGACAACAGTGAACCATCGGAACAGTGACAACAGTGAACCAACGGAACAGTGACAACAGTGAACCAGTGGAACAGTGACAACAGTGAATCAACAGAACAGCGACAACAGTGAACCAACGGAACAGTGAACCAACATAACAGTGACAACAGTGAACCAACGGAACAGTGACAACAGTGAACCAACGGAAGTGACAACAGTGAACCAATGGAAGTGACAACAGTGAATCAACAGAACAGCGACAACGGTGAATCAACGGAACAGTGACAACAGTGAACCAACGGAACAGTGACAACAGTGAACCAATGGAACAATGACAACAGTGAATCAACAGAATAGCGACAACAGTGAACCAACGGAACAGTGACAACAGTGAACCAACGGAACAGTGAACCAATGGAAGTGACAACAGTGAATCAACAGAACAGCGACAACAGTGAATCAACGGAACAGTGACAACAGTGAACCAACGGAACAGTGACAACAGTGAACCAATGGAACAATGACAACAGTGAATCAACAGAACAGCGACAACAGTGAACCAACGGAACAGTGACAACAGTGAACCAACGGAACAGTGACAACAGTGAACCAATGGAAGTGACAACAGTGAATCAACAGAACAGCGACAACAGTGAATCAACGGAACAGTGACAACAGTGAACCAACGGAACAGTGACAACAGTGAACCAATGGAACAATGACAATAGTGAATCAACAGAACAGCGAACCAATGGAACAGTGACAACAGTGAATCAACGGAAGAGTGACAACAGTGAACCAACGGAAGTGACAACAGTGAACCAACGGAATAGTGATAAGTAAACCAACAGAGCAGAGAGGAAAAACATCGTCCAGATGTGTGAGTGAAGGTGGATGTACCAGTAACAACAGACACCATCGTCCAGATGTGTGAGTGAAGGTGGATGTACCAGTAACAACAGACACCATCGTCCAGATATGTGAGTGAAGGTGGATGTACCAGTAACAACAGACACCATCGTCCAGATGTGTGAGTGAAGGTGGATGTACCAGTAACAACAGACACCATCGTCCAGATGTGTGAGTGAAGGTGGATGTACCAGTAACAACAGACACCATCGTCCAGATGTGTGAGTGAAGGTGGATGTACCAGTAACAACAGACACCATCGTCCAGATATGTGAGTGAAGGTGGATGTACCAGTAACAACAGACACCATCGTCCAGATGTGTGAGTGAAGGTGGATGTACCAGTAACAACAGACACCATCGTCCAGATGTGTGAGTGAAGGTGGATGTACCAGTAACAACAGACACCATCGTCCAGATGTGTGAGTGAAGGTGGATGTACCAGTAACAACAGACACCATCGTCCAGATATGTGAGTGAAGGTGGATGTACCAGTAACAACAGACACCATCGTCCAGATGTGTGAGTGAAGGTGGATGTACCAGTAACAACAGACACCATCGTCCAGATGTGTGAGTGAAGGTGGATGTACCAGTAACAACAGACACCATCGTCCAGATGTGTGAGTGAAGGTGGATGTACCAGTAACAACAGACACCATCGTCCAGATGTGTGAGTGAAGGTGGATGTACCAGTAACAACAGACACCATCGTCCAGATGTGTGAGTGAAGGTGGATGTACCTGTAACAACAGACACCATCGTCCAGATGTGTGAGTGAAGGTGGATGTACCAGTAACAACAGACACCATCGTCCAGATGTGTGAGTGAAGGTGGATGTACCAGTAACAACAGACACCATCGTCCAGATGTGTGAGTGAAGGTGGATGTACCAGTAACAACAGACACCATCGTCCAGATGTGTGAGTGAAGGTGGATGTACCAGTAACAACAGACACCATCGTCCAGATGTGTGAGTGAAGGTGGATGTACCAGTAACAACAGACACCATCGTCCAGATGTGTGAGTGAAGGTGGATGTACCAGTAACAACAGACACCATCGTCCAGATGTGTGAGTGAAGGTGGATGTACCAGTAACAACAGACACCATCGTCCAGATGTGTGAGTGAAGGTGGATGTACCAGTAACAACAGACACCATCGTCCAGATGTGTGAGTGAAGGTGGATGTACCAGTAACAACAGACACCATCGTCCAGATGTGTGAGTGAAGGTGGATGTACCTGTAACAACAGACACCATCGTCCAGATGTGTGAGTGAAGGTGGATGTACCAGTAACAACAGACACCATCGTCCAGATGTGTGAGTGAAGGTGGATGTACCAGTAACAACAGACACCATCGTCCAGATGTGTGAGTGAAGGTGGATGTACCAGTAACAACAGACACCATCGTCCAGATGTGTGAGTGAAGGTGGATGTACCAGTAACAACAGACACCATCGTCCAGATGTGTGAGTGAAGGTGGATGTACCAGTAACAACAGACACCAACACAGTCAAATATTCACTTACTGTGGGATTAAAGTCAGTTCATTACAGTAAAGTTGAGGAGAATCATAGAGTGAAGAAAGTATATTAAAGATAGAAAGGGATAAAGAGATTAGCATGACGTGTAGGGTGAGAGAGGGAGAGAGAGACAGAGAAAGAGACGAGCAGAGTATATACACTGAGAGGTGTATATCTCAGTGTATATACACTGAGAGGTGTATATCTCAGTGTATATACACTGAGAGGTGTATATCTCAGTGTATATACACTGGTAGTTTACATTAATTGGTATTTTAGGTATTAAAGTATTCTTGACTGGTGGTGACCAGGTGACCTGCAGCCTTAATGACCCTGGTGTAGTAGATAGACTTTAAACCCCATTAACCAACCTTAATGATCCTCTTGTAGTAGATAGACTTTATACCCCATTAACCAATCTTAATGACCCTGGTGTAGTAGATAGACTTGAAACCCCATTAACCAACCTTAATGACCCTGGTGTAGTAGATAGACGTTAAACCCCATTAACCAACCTTAATGACCCTGGTGTAGTAGATAGACGTTAAACCCCATTAACCAACCTTAATGACCCTCGTGTAGTAGATAGACTTTAAACCCCATTAACCAGCCTTAATGACCCTCGTGTAGTAGATAGACTTTAAACCCCATTAACCAACCTTAATGACCCTGGTGTAGTAGATAGACTTTAAACCCCATTAACCAACCTTAATGACCCTGGTGTAGTAGATAGACTTTAAACCCCATTAACCAACCTTAATGACCCTGGTGTAGTAGATAGACTTTAAACCCCATTAACCAACCTTAATGACCCTGGTGTAGTAGATAGACTTTAAACCCCATTAACCAACCTTAATGATCCTCTTGTAGTAGATAGACTTTAAACCCCATTAACCAACCTTAATGACCCTCGTGTAGTAGATAGACTTTAAACCCCATTAACCAACCTTAATGATCCTCTTGTAGTAGATAGACTTTAAACCCCATTAACCAACCTTAATGACCCTCGTGTAGTAGATAGACTTTAAACCCCATTAACCAGCCTTAATGACCCTGGTGTAGTAGATAGACTTTAAACCCCATTAACCAACCTTAATGACCCTGGTGTAGTAGATAGACTTTAAACCCCATTAACCAACCTTAATGACCCTCGTGTAGTAGATAGACTTTAAACCCCATTAACCAACCTTAATGACCCTCGTGTAGTAGATAGACTTTAAACCCCATTAACCAGCCTTATTGACCCTCGTGTAGTAGATAGACTTTAAACCCCATTAACCAGCCTTATTGACCCTCGTGTAGTAGATAGACTTTAAACCCCATTAACCAACCTTAATGACCCTCGTGTAGTAGATAGACTTTAAACCCCATTAACCAACCTTAATGACCCTCGTGTAGTAGATAGACTTTAAACCCCATTAACCAACCTTAATGATCCTCTTGTAGTAGATAGACTTTAAACCCCATTAACCAGCCTTAATGACCCTCGTGTAGTAGATAGACTTTAAACCCCATTAACCAACCTTAATGACCCTCGTGTAGTAGATAGACTTTAAACCCCATTAACCAACCTTAATGATCCTCGTGTAGTAGGTAGACTTTAAACCCCATTAACCAACCTTAATGACCCTCGTGTAGTAGATAGACTTGAAACCCCATTAACCAGCCTTAAAGGACTGTTGGTAATAAGGGATACTGTTGCTGAGGTGTCAACGGTGCTGTTGGTGAAACGTTAATGGTATTGACGGTATCAGCGGTAGTACCGTTGTCCTGAACGGGAATACTGTTGATTTTGTCAACGGGAGTACTGTTGATGGGATAGCATTAAAAATTCTACTGAAAACAATACCAACGGGAAGGGGGGAGGGGCAAGAATGAAAACAGAACACACGCACACACACTCCCGTTAGTCACCTGTTTCAACCCCCAACAGAGAGCACTAACCAAAACATTCCCTCCGTCTTGCTACCCTCCTTCCCAAACACCAAAAAAACGACAATCAAAAACGGAACTTTTACCGTTATCCAGCCCGTTGGGAGTGAGATTAACTATAACAAGCCATTATAACAGGGAAAAGAACCTAACGACAACAGACTCTCGTGTAAACAGACGTAGGTTCATGTTTCACCTAATTTCCAATCTATTTTTACGTGTTTTGTCCAGGGTAGGTACATGTTGGTCAGACGCGGGTGATTTAGGAGTGAGAGAGCGTAGAGATAGTTCATTTACTCGCTTATTTTTGCTCTCTCTCTCGGTATTTTGGTGCAGTGAGACAGCTGGGAGTTCTAAATCTGTTGTGGCAACCAGCTGGGGTTTGAAATGTGGTGTAGTAACCAGCTGTTGTTTGAAAACATATGTAGCGACCAGCTGGGGTTCTTGACACTACCTAGACAGTACCTTGTGGAAGTACATCACTGCTGACACTACCTAGACAGTACCTTGTGGTAGTACATCACTGCTGACACTACCTAGACAGTACCTTGTGGAAGTTCACCACTGCTGACACTACCTAGACAGTACCTTGTGGAAGTTCACCACTGCTGACACTACCTAGACAGTACCTTGTGGTAGTTCACCACTGCTGACACTACCTAGACAGTACCTTGTGGTAGTACATCACTGCTGACACTACCTTGTGGTAGTACATCACTGCTGACACTACCTAGACAGTGCCTTGTGGAAGTTCACCACTGCTGACACTACCTAGACAGTACCTTGTGGTAGTACATCACTGCTGACACTACCTTGTGGTAGTACATCACTGCTGACACTACCTACACAGTACCTTGTGGAAGTTCACCACTGCTGACACTACCTAGACAGTACCTTGTGGAAGTTCACCACTGCTGACACTACCTAGACAGTACCTTGTGGTAGTACATCACTGCTGACACTACCTTGTGGTAGTACATCACTGCTGACACTACCTAGACAGTACCTTGTGGTAGTTCACCACTGCTGACACTACCTAGACAGTACCTTGTGGAAGTTCACCACTGCTGACACTACCAAGACAGTACCTTGTGGTAGTACATCACTGCTGACACTACCTAGACAGTACCTTGTGGTAGTACATCACTGCTGACACTACCTAGACAGTACCTTGTGGAAGTTCATCACTGCTGACACTACCTAGACAGTACCTTGTGGTAGTACATCACTGCTGACACTACCTAGACAGTACCTTGTGGTAGTACATCACTGCTGACACTACCTAGACAGTACCTTGTGGTAGTACAGCACTGCTGACACTACCTAGACAGTACCTTGTGGTAGTACATCACTGCTGACACTACCTAGACAGTACCTTGTGGTAGTACATCACAGCTGACACTACCTAGACAGTACCTTGTGGTAGTACATCATTGCTGACACTACCTAGACAGTACCTTGTGGAAGTTCACCACTGCTGACACTACCTAGACAGTACCTTGTGGTAGTACATCACTGCTGACACTACCTTGTGGTAGTACATCACTGCTGACACTACCTAGACAGTACCTTGTGGTAGTTCACCACTGCTGACACTACCTAGACAGTACCTTGTGGAAGTTCACCACTGCTGACACTACCTAGACAGTACCTTGTGGAAGTTCATCACTGCTGACACTACCTAGACAGTACCTTGTGGTAGTACATCACTGCTGACACTACCTTGTGGTAGTACATCACTGCTGACACTACCTAGACAGTACCTTGTGGAAGTTCACCACTGCTGACACTACCTAGACAGTACCTTGTGGTAGTACATCACTGCTGACACTACCTTGTGGTAGTACATCACTGCTGACACTACCTAGACAGTACCTTGTGGAAGTTCACCACTGCTGACACTACCTAGACAGTACCTTGTGGTAGTACATCACTGCTGACACTACCTTGTGGTAGTACATCACTGCTGACACTACCTAGACAGTACCTTGTGGTAGTTCACCACTGCTGACACTACCTAGACAGTACCTTGTGGAAGTTCACCACTGCTGACACTACCTAGACAGTACCTTGTGGAAGTTCATCACTGCTGACACTACCTAGACAGTACCTTGTGGAAGTTCATCACTGCTGACACTACCTAGATAGTACCTTGTGGTAGTACATCACTGCTGACACTACCTAGATAGTACCTTGTGGTAGTACATCACTGCTGACACTACCTAGACAGTACCTTGTGGTAGTACATCACTGCTGACACTACCTAGATAGTACCTTGTGGTAGTACATCACTGCTGACACTACCTAGACAGTACCTTGTGGTAGTTCACCACTGCTGACACTACCTAGACAGTACCTTGTGGAAGTTCACCACTGCTGACACTACCTAGACAGTACCTTGTGGTAGTACATCACTGCTGACACTACCTAGACAGTACCTTGTGGTAGTACATCACTGCTGACACTACCTAGACAGTACCTTGTGGTAGTACATCACTGCTGACACTACCTAGACAGTACCTTGTGGTAGTACATCACTGCTGACACTACCTAGACAGTACCTTGTGGTAGTACATCACTGCTGCCACTACCTAGACAGTACCTTGTGGTAGTACATCACTGCTGACACTACCTAGACAGTACCTTGTGGTAGTTCATCACTGCTGACACTACCTAGACAGTACCTTGTGGAAGTTCACCACTGCTGACACTACCTAGACAGTACCTTGTGGAAGTTCACCACTGCTGACACTACCTAGACAGTACCTTGTGGTAGTACACCACTGCTGACACTACCTAGACAGTACCTTGTGGTAGTTCATCACTGCTGACACTACCTAGACAGTACCTTGTGGAAGTTCACCACTGCTGACACTACCTAGACAGTACCTTGTGGAAGTTCACCACTGCTGACACTACCTAGACAGTACCTTGTGGTAGTATATCACTGCTGACACTACGTAGACAGTACCTTGTGGTAGTACATCACTGCTGACACTACCTAGACAGTACCTTGTGGTAGTACATCACTGCTGACACTACCTATACAGTACCTTGTGGAAGTTCACCACTGCTGACACTGCCTAGACAGTACCTTGTGGAAGTTCACCACTGCTGACACTACCTAGACAGTACGTTGTGGTAGTACATCACTGCTGACACTACCTAGACAGTACCTTGTGGTAGTTCATCACTGCTGACACTACCTAGACAGTACCTTGTGGTAGTACATCACTGCTGACACTACCTAGACAGTACCTTGTGGTAGTTCATCACTGCTGACACTACCTAGACAGTACCTTGTGGTAGTACATCACTGCTGACACTACCTACACAGTACCTTGTGGAAGTTCACCACTGCTGACACTACCTAGACAGTACCTTGTGGTAGTTCATCACTGCTGACACTACCTAGACAGTACCTTGTGGTAGTTCATCACTGCTGACACTACCTAGACAGTACCTTGTGGTAGTACATCACTGCTGACACTACCTAGACAGTACCTTGTGGTAGTACATCACTGCTGACACTACCTAGACAGTACCTTGTGGTAGTACATCACTGCTGACACTACCTAGACAGTACCTTGTGGAAGTTCATCACTGCTGACACTACCTAGACAGTACCTTGTGGAAGTTCACCACTGCTGACACTACCTAGACAGTACCTTGTGGAAGTTCATCACTGCTGACACTACCTTGTGGTAGTACATCACTGCTGACACTACCTAGACAGTACCTTG
>NC_091387.1:2107211-2289711 GCF_038502225.1 Cherax quadricarinatus
TAGCCTGATTACCTGGTCCTTGACGGTTGTTTTCTTCCTGATGTGGCTGTATAACAGCTTCGGGTCAGATTTGGCTTTTGCTGCTATGTCGTTTTCATATTGACGTTGGGCCTCCCTTCTTATCTGTGCATATTCGTTTCTGGCTCTACGACTGCTCTCCTTATTCTCCTGGGTCCTTTGCCAGAGAGAGAGAGAGAGAGAGAGAGAGAGAGAGCGAGAGAGAGAGAGAGAGAGAGAGAGAGAGAGAGAGAGAGAGAGAGAGAGAGAGCGAGAGAGAGAGAGGTTGCAGAAAACAGACAGAACAGACAGGTAGACATAGCAAACAGAGAGAACAGGCACAATACACCCTCCCTCACCCAGCAGTAATCCCAGCAACAGGGTCTAACAGACACAACACAGCCTCCTAACCTAGCAGTAATCCCAGCAACAGGGTCTGACAGACAGACACAATACAGCCTCCCTCACCTAGTAGGAATCTCAGCAACAGGGTCTGACAGACAGACACAACCCAACCTCCCTCACCTAGCAGTAATCCCAGCAACAGGGTCTGACAGACACAACCCAACCTCCCTCACCTAGCAGTAATCCCAGCAACAGGGTCTGACAGACAGACACAACCCAACCTCCCTCACCTAGCAGTAATCCCAGTAACATGGTCTGACAGACAGACACAACCCAACCTCCCTCACCTGGAGTTTACCTGGAGAGAGTTCCGGGGGTCAACGCCCCCGCGGCCCGGTCTGTGACCAGGCCTCCTGGTGGATGAGAGCCTGATCAACCAGGCTGTTGCTGCTGGCTGCACGCAAACCAACGTACGAGCCACAGCCCGGCTGGTCAGGAACCGACTTTAGGTGCTTGTCCAGTGCCAGCTTGAAGACTGCCAGGGGTCTGTTGGTAATCCCCCTTATGTATGCTGGGAGGCAGCTGAACAGTCTCGGGCCCCTGACACTTATTGTATGGTCTCTTAACGTGCTAGTGACACCCCTGCTTTTCATTGGGGGGATGTTGCATCGTCTGCCAAGTCTTTTGCTTTCGTAGTGGGTGATTTTCGTGTGCAAGTTCGGTACTAGTCCCTCTAGCAGTAATCCCAGCAACAGGGTCTGACAGACAGACACAACCCAACCTCCCTCACCTAGCAGTAATCCCAGCAACAGGGTCTGACAGACAGACACAACCCAACCTCCCTCACCTAGCAGTAATCCCAGCAACAGGGTCTGACAGACAGACACAACCCAACCTCCCTCACCTAGCAGTAATCCCAGCAACAGGGTCTGACACCCAGGAGTCCCGGCCAGGGACCGGCAGGGAAAAACTCAATTGTGATTTTTCCCCACCTCCACCACACGTCTGTGAGGGGGTCAAGAGTGGGCAAGAGAGGGCAAGAGTGGGCAAGAGAGGGCAAGAGTGGGCAAGAGTGGACAAGAAAGGGCAAGAGAGGGCAAGAGTGGGCAAGAAGGCAAGAGTGAGCAAGAGTGGGCAAGATGGCAAGAATGGGCAAGAGAGGGCAAAAGTGGGCAAGTGGGCAAGAGTGGACAAGAGAGGGCAAGTTTGCAAGAGAGGGCAAGAGTGGGCCAGAAGGCAAGAGTGAGCAAGAGTGGGCAGGAGGGCAAGAGAGGGCAAAAGTGGGCAAGTGGGCAAGAGTGGACAAGAGTAAGCAAGAGTGGGCAAGAGTAGGTCAGAGACACGATGATTCTGTCTTCAGGGGTTACATCCTTCATTAATCTTGCCCACTATTGTTGTATTATCTTGCCCACTGTTGTTGTATTATCTTGCCCACTGTTGTTCTAAACCCGAATGTGTATATTCTGAGGGGTATATCTTCCGGTATATATACACTATGAACAACAGTGTATATTTCGGTGTATATACACTGTTATGTATATGTCTTTCAGTGTACTGGCAGTTTACATTAATCAGTATTTTAGGTATTAAAGTATTTTTGACTGGTGGTGTACAGGTGACCTGCAGCCTTAATGACCCTGGTGTAGTAGATAGACTTTAAACCCCATTAACCAACCTTAATGACCCTCGTGTAGTAGATAGACTTTAAACCCCATTAACCAACCTTAATGACCCTCGTGTAGTAGATAGACTTTAAACCCCATTAACCAACCTTAATGACCCTCGTGTAGTAGATAGACTTTAAACCCCATTAACCAACCTTAATGACCCTGGTGTAGTAGATAGACTTTAAACCCCATTAACCAACCTTAATGACCCTCGTGTAGTAGATAGACTTTAAACCCCATTAACCAACCTTAATGACCCTCGTGTAGTAGATAGACTTTAAACCCCATTAACCAACCTTAATGACCCTCGTGTAGTAGATAGACTTTAAACCCCATTAACCAACCTTAATGACCCTCGTGTAGTAGATAGACTTTAAACCCCATTAACCAACCTTAATGACCCTGGTGTAGTAGATAGACTTTAAACCCCATTAACCAGTCTTAATGACCCTGGTGTAGTAGATAGACTTTAAACCCCATTAACCAACCTTAATGACCCTCGTGTAGTAGATAGACTTTAAACCCCATTAACCAACCTTAATGACCCTCGTGTAGTAGATAGACTTTAAACCCCATTAACCAACCTTAATGACCCTGGTGTAGTAGATAGACTTTAAACCCCATTAACCAGTCTTAATGACCCTGGTGTAGTAGATAGACTTTAAACCCCATTAACCAACCTTAATGACCCTGGTGTAGTAGATAGACTTTAAACCCCATTAACCAGTCTTAATGACCCTGGTGTAGTATATAGACTTTAAACCCCATTAACCAACCTTAATGACCCTGGTGTAGTAGATAGACTTTAAACCCCATTAACCAACCTTAATGACCCTCGTGTAGTAGATAGACTTTAAACCCCATTAACCAACCTTAATGACCCTCGTGTAGTAGATAGACTTTAAACCCCATTAACCAACCTTAATGACCCTGGTGTAGTAGATAGACTTTAAACCCCATTAACCAACCTTAATGACCCTCGTGTAGTAGATAGACTTTAAACCCCATTAACCAACCTTAATGACCCTGGTGTAGTAGATAGACTTTAAACCCCATTAACCAACCTTAATGACCCTCGTGTAGTAGATAGACTTTAAACCTCATTAACCAGCCTTAATGACCCTCGTGTAGTAGACTTTAAACCCCATTAACCAACCTTAATGACCCTCGTGTAGTGGATAGACTTTAAACCCCATTAACCAACCTTAATGACCCTTGTGTAGTAGATAGACTTTAAACCCCATTAACCAACCTTAATGACCCTCGTGTAGTAGATAGACTTTAAACCCCATTAACCAACCTTAATGACCCTCGTGTAGTAGACTTTAAACCCCATTAACCAACCTTAATGACCCTCGTGTAGTAGATAGACTTTAAACCCCATTAACCAACCTTAATGACCCTCGTGTAGTAGATAGACTTTAAACCCCATTAACCAACCTTAATGGCCCTAGGTTGAAGAAATACTTTCGAACATCCCTCTGACTCAACTGAGGTTTCCAACATCCAGTGAGGTTGAGTTCTCTTAACCTCTCCTCGTAGGACATACCCCTTACCTCCGGGACTAGTCTTGTTGCAAATTTCTGCACTTTCTCCAGTTTCTTGACGTGCTTGACCAGGCGTGGGCTCCATACTGGTGCTGCATACTCCAGTATGGCTCTGACGTACATTGTGTACTTAGATGCCTAAAAGCTAGTCTTAGATTTGCCAGACGCGCATCTGCTGCAGCATGTGTTAGGATGATGTGCGCCTCAGGTGATATGCTCGGTACAATGCTCACTCCAGGGTCATTCAGCTTGTGTGGGGTTTACAGCCTTTGCTTCCCGAGCCTGTACTCCGTCTGTGTCTTCTTTACCCTTCCCCAGTGTTCACAACTTTGCACTTGGTGGGGTTAAATTCTAACAGTCACTTCTCAGACCAGACCTGCAGCATGTCTTCACTTCTCTGTAGTCTCCTTATTAGTTGCACATCATCTGTGAACAGGGTCACCTTTGACTCTATTCCTTCCGTCCTGTCAGTCACATACACAAGAAATAGCACTGGTCTTAGCACTGATCCTTATAGAACCCCACTCGTCACTGTCGCCCATTCCGACACCTCTTTCTGAACACTTAACTCGTTGTTTCCTTCCTGTTCAGTATTCCTTGATGCACTGTGGTGCCTTTCCCATTTTTCCTGCCTGTTCCACTACCTCTTGTCCTAGTTTATTGTGTGATAGTGTCAAAGATCTTTAAAATTCACCAATATACAGTCTACCCAACCCTCCCTCTTGCGTCTGTCTTCCGTTACATTGTCCTGGAACTCCAGTAGGTCTGTGACACAAGATTTTCCATCCCTGAAGCCGTGTTGGTTGTCATTTATGAGAGCCTGTTAGGTAAAAAGGACACATGCAACTAATGCGAATTTTATTGTGGCAACGTTTCGCTCTCCAGGAGCGTCGTCAAGCCGTAATAGCTTCACAAAGTTCCTGGAGAGCGAAACGTTGCCACAATAAAATGTCACAATAGTTGCAACTGTGCTCTTTTACCTAACATTTTGTCGGTATTTCTACCATTATTAATAATGTGTGAATCATTCCAGTGACGCTAAGTGATCTAGTAACTATCAGATCACCATCCCAGTGACGCTAAGTGATCTAGTAACTATCAGATCACCATCCCAGTGACGCTGAGTGATCTAGTAACTATCAGATCACCATCCCAGTGACGCTAAGTGATCTAGTAACTATCAGATCATCATCCCAGTGACGCTGAGTGATCTAGTAACTATCAGATCACCATCCCAGTGACGCTAAGTGATCTAGTAACTATCAGATCACCATCCCAGTGACGCTAAGTGATCTAGTAACTATCAGATCATCATCCCAGTGACGCTGAGTGATCTAGTAACTATCAGATCACCATCCCAGTGACGCTAAGTGATCTAGTAACTATCAGATCACCATCCCAGTGACGCTAAGTGATCTAGTAACTATCAGATCACCATCCCAGTAACGCTGAGTGATCTAGTAACTATCAGATCACCATCCCAGTGACGCTGAGTGATCTAGTAACTATCAGATCACCATCCCAGGTAGACTGAGTGATCTAGCAAGTATCAGATCACCATCCCAGTGACGCTGAGTGATCTAGCAACTATCAGATCACCATCCCAGGGAGACTAAGTGATCTAGCAACTATCAGATCACCATCCCACGGAGACTAAGTGATCTAGCAACTATCAGATCACCATCCCAGGGAGACTAAGTGATCTAGTAACTATCAGATCACCATCCCAGTGACGCTGAGTGATCTAGCAACTATCAGATCACCATCCCAGGGAGACTAAGTGATCTAGCAACTATCAGATCACCATCCCACGGAGACTAAGTGATCTAGTAACTATCAGATCACCATCCCAGTGACGCTGAGTGATCTAGCAACTATCAGATCACCATCCCAGGGAGACTAAGTGATCTAGCAACTATCAGATCACCATCCCAGGGAGACTAAGTGATCTAGCAACTATCAGATCACCATCCCAGGGAGACTAAGTGATGTAGCAACTATCAGAACTACAAAAGAGCTTTTCCACGAGATAATATTAATCAACGTAAAGCTTCTTTGCTTCCATGACGCCTCCAGCACCACTGATTGGAGTCCCTTCATTACTCAGCTCACACACAACTCACGAGACAAAATATTGAGTAAATCGACTTTCCACATCACTAAATCTGCAGCATCAGATAGCTGGCTATTGTTAATGCATACAATGCTAGGCCAATTACTGTTTATCATCTTCCTCTTCCTCTTCCTCTTCCTCCTCCTCCTCTTCCTTCAGTACGGGATATTTTTTTAAACTAGTAATGCCTTCCCTGTTTCTGACTGTGTTGCTGTTGTTATGCCTGTGCTGTTAGTTCTGCTGTTGTTTTTGCCGTTGGTGCTTCTGTTGCTGATGTTTTTTGTACTTGCTGGGGCTGTTGTTGTCCTTGTTGGAACTCTTACTTCTGTTGTTGTTGTGTGTGAGAGAGAGAGAGAGAGAGAGAGAGAGAGAGAGAGAGAGAGAGAGAGAGAGAGAGAGAGAGAGAGAGAGAGAGAAGAGAGAGAGAGAGAGAGAGAAGAGGAGAGAGAGAGAGAGAGAGAGAGAGAGAGAGAGAGAGAGAGAGAGAGAGAGAGAGAGAGAGAGAGAGAGAGAGAGAGAGAGAGAGAGAGAGAGAGAGAGAGAGAGAGAGAGAGAGAGAGAGAGAGAGAGAGAGAGAGAGAGAGAGAGAGAGAGAGAGAGAGAGAGAGAGAGAGAGAGAGAGAGAGAGAGAGAGAGAGAGAGAGAGAGAGAGAGAGAGAGAGAGAGAGAGAGAGAGAGGATGGGACCACCTCTACTAGTAGTCAAGAGAAGGCGGACCTCTTTGCTGAACACTTTGCTACCAAAATGCAAGTTCCTGATCCAGCAAGGGACCCTCCTTGGCTAGCTGCAAGAACTGTGTCAAAACTGTCAGTGGTGACAATAAGGCAGGAGGAGGTGCATTTCCTTCTTAAATCACTTGACCAAGAAAAGGCTGAGGGCCCAGACAAGTTGAGCCCAAGATTGTTGAGAAGATGTGCAGACCAGCTAGCAGCACCTCTAACTCGCATCTTTCAGCACTGCCTAGTACAGTGTAAATGGCCCTCTCCATGGAAAGAGGCAAATGTAGTCCCTGTTCACAAAAAGAAGAGCAGAGCAGAAATCAGCAACTACAGACCAGTGTCACTCCTGTCAATCACTGGTAAGATCCTTGAGACAATAATCTCAAGACAAATGACAGATTTTTTTGACTACCACTCACTACTTTGTGATCGTCAATATGGCTTCAGGAAAGGTTACTCTGCTGCTGATCTGTTGTTAAACCTCTCCACTAAGTGGCACCAGTCACTGGATGAATCCAAAGTCAGCTGTGTTTTAGCACTGGACATTGCTGGCGCTTTCGACCGGGTGTGGCACCAGGGCCTCTTAGCAAAACTTCAAGCACTGGGAATTGCAGGCTCTACGCTATGTCTCCTCAGTGATTACCTTCATGGTAGATCTCTAAGTGTAGTCCTCAATGGAACGGAATCAGCAAGGCATCCTATTGGGGCAAGCGTTCCACAAGGAAGTGTGCTGGGTCCACTGTTATGGAATGTCTACTTCAACGACCTTCTTCATCTCATCCCAGAATCACATGCATATGCAGACGACTGTACACTGACATTCACTTATCCAAGAGAAGAAATGCCAGCTGCTCTAAGCTACATCAATCACCAGCTGAGAGCTATATCAGCTTGGGGAAATAGATGGCAAGTAACATTTGCACCTGAAAAAACGCAAATGATGTTCGTCTCTAGGCACCATGATGGTAATGCTGGCGCAGTAGTAAGGATGAATGGGACGATGTTGGCACCTGGAGAAGAAGTTGATATCCTTGGGGTGAAATTTGACTCCAAACTCAACCATGAAGAACCATGTTGTAAATCTTGCAAACAAGGCAGCCAGGAAGCTTACAGCACTTCGCCGTATCTCGCATCTGCTTGACAGTAGGGGTTGCAAGATCCTGTACGAGGCACAAGTACGCTCACACCTTGAGTATGCTCCACTTTCTTGGTTTGCCTGCCCCCCTCTCATCTGCGACTGCTTGACAGAGTAGAGAACAGAGCAAGACGTCTCATCTCTCGCCTGGACCCATCCTGGATAGATCTGTCATTTCAGCAGAGCCTTCAACATAGGAGGGATGTGGGTGGCCTTACTGTTATGTACAAGGCCAATATTGTCAAAATACCACACTTGGATCCACTTCGAGGACAGCGTGAAACAAGCTTTTTATGCCACAAGACGGGCAGAAAGCAGCAACTTCACTCTGGCTGTACCCTTCTCCAGAACATCACTCCATCTGAGATCTTACACACCCATGATGACTCGAGTATGGAACACATTCGTACAGCATAATGATGTCAACGAGATAACGTCAGTTGATCAAATGAAAATGCTGGCCCACAGATGGCTCCAACTTCATCCTGTTCCTTACTTGTATGTCTCATAACAAAAATGCTTTCAAATGAGCTGATGTAGGTAACAGCTCTTAGCTTGCCAATAAAGTTAGGAATCCTTAACCTGTAAATAGCTGTCAATAAAGCTAGGGATCCTTAACCTTGTCAAACCCTGTGTAGAGAGAGAGAGAGAGAGAGAGAGAGAGAGAGAGAGAGAGAGCGAGAGAGAGAGAGAGTGAGAGAGAGAGAGAGAGAGAGAGAGGGACAGAGGGACAGAGAGAGAGGGAGAGAGAGACAGAGAGAGAGATAGTGAGAGAGAGAGAGAGAGAGAGAGAGAGAGAGAGAGAGAGAGAGAGAGAGAGAGAGAGAGAGAGAGAGAGAGAGAGAGAGAGAGAGAGAGAGAGAGACAGAGAGAGAGAGAGAGAGAGAGAGAGAGAGAGAGAGAGAGAGAGAGAGAGAGAGAGGGTAATCACTTCTTCCCATGGAAGGCAGCTTTGGGATATTAAAGAAGGCAGCCAACCATAATATCTCCTGTCATTATATAATACCTTTACGTGAATAATTCATGAATCTTGAAAAATTACAAAATAATCGTGAATAATTCATGAATAATCTTGAATAATTAAAAAAAATAGTAAATAATTAATAAGTTCTCGTTAATTTCGCACGAACGATTTCTTGTGCGACTTGTGAATAGTTCAGGTGGGAGCACAACGTTGTGACTGGCTCTGTTTACCCTGTGTTGATTACTTGTGAATAGTTCACGTGGGACCACAACGTTGTGACTGGCTCTGTTTATCCTGTGTTGATTACTTGTGAATAGTTCACGTGGGACCACAACGCTGTGACTGGCTCTGTTTACCCTGTGTTGATTACTTGTGAATAGTTCACGTGGGACCACAACGTTGTGACTGGCTCTGTTTACCCTGTGTTGATTACTTGTGAATAGTTCAGGTGGGAGCACAACGCTGTGACTGGCTCTGTTTACCCTGTGTTGATTACTTGTGAATAGTTCAGGTGGGAGCACAACGCTGTGACTGGCTCTGTTTACCCTGTGTTGATTACTTGTGAATAGTTCAGGTGGGACCACAACGCTGTGACTGGCTCTGTTTACCCTGTGTTGATTACTTGTGAATAGTTCAGGTGGGACCATAACGTTGTGACTGGCTCTGTTTACCCTGTGTTGATTACTTGTGAATAGTTCAGGTGGGACCACAACGCTGTGACTGGCTCTGTTTACCCTGTGTTGATTACTTGTGAATAGTTCAGGTGGGACCACAACGCTGTGACTGGCTCTGTTTACCCTGTGTTGATTACTTGAGACTTTGTTGATTTGTTGAGACCTTGTTGATTTGTTGAGACTTTGTTGATTTGTTGAGACATTGTTGATTTGTTGAGACCTTGTTGATTTGTTGAGACCTTGTGGATTTATTGAGACCTTGTTGATTTGTTGAGACATTGTTGAGACCTTGTTGATTTGTTGAGACCTTGTGGATTTATTGAGACCTTGTTGATTTGTTGAGATTTTGTTGATTTGTTGAGACTTTGTTGATTTGTTGAGACCTTGTTTTGTTGACACCTTGTTGATTTGTTGAGACCTTGTTGATTTGTTGACACCTTGTTGATTTGTTGAGACCTTGTTGATTTGTTGAGACCTTGTTGATTTGTTGACACCTTGTTGATTTATGGAGACCTTGTTGATTTATTGAGACTTTGTTGATTTATTGAGACTTTGTTGATTTATTGAGACTTTGTTGATTTATTGAGACTTCGTTGATTTGTTGAGACCTTGTTGATTTGTTGACACCTTGTTGATTTATGGAGACCTTGTTGATTTGTTGAGATTTTGTTGATTTGTTGAGACCTTGTTGATTTGTTGAGATTTTGTTGATTTGTTGAGACTTTATTGATACTTTGTTGATTTCTTGATTTGTTGAGACCTTGTGATTTCTGGAGGCTTGAGCTGTCATGTACAGGATATGGTCTGGAGTCTTTGATATTGGTCTCTGTGGTCTGGAGTCTTTGATACTGGTCTCTGTGGTCTGGAGTCTTCGATACTGGTCTCTGTGGTCTGGAGTCTTCGATACTGGTCTCTGTGGTCTGGAGTCTTCGATACTGGTCTCTGTGGTCTGGAGTCTTCGATACTGGTCTCTGTGGTCTGGAGTCTCTGATACTGGTCTCTGTGGTCTGGAGTCTTCGATACTGGTCTCTATGGTCTAGAGTCTTCGATACTGGTCTCTGTGGTCTAGTCTTCGATACTGGTCTCTGTGGTCTGGAGTCTTCGATTCTGGTCTCTGTGGTCTGGAGTCTTCGATACTGGTCTCTGTGGTCTGGAGTCTTCGATACTGGTCTCTGTGGTCTGGAGTCTTCGATACTGGTCTCTGTGGTCTGGAGTCTTCGATACTGGTCTCTGTGGTCTGGAGTCTTCGATACTGGTCTCTGTGGTCAGGAGTCTTCGATACTGGTCTCTGTGGTCTGGAGTCTTCGATACTGGTCTCTGTGGTCTGGAGTCTTCGATACTGGTCTCTATGGTCTAGAGTCTTCGATACTGGTCTCTGTGGTCTAGAGTCTTCGATACTGGTCTCTGTGGTCTGGAGTCTTCGATTCTGGTCTCTGTGGTCTGGAGTCTTCGATACTGGTCTCTGTGGTCTGGAGTCTTCGATATTGGTCTCTGTGGTCTGGAGTCTTCGATACTGGTCTCTATGGTCTAGAGTCTTCGATACTGGTCTCTGTGGTCTGGAGTCTTCGATATTGGTCTCTGTGGTCTGGAGTCTTCGATACTGGTCTCTGTGGTCTGGAGTCTTCGATATTGGTCTCTGTGGTCTGGAGTCTTCGATACTGGTCTCTGTGGTCTGGAGTCTTCGATATTGGTCTCTGTGGTCTGGAGTCTTCGATACTGGTCTCTGTGGTCTGGAGTCTTCGATACTGGTCTCTGTGGTCTGGAGTCTTCGATACTGGTCTCTGTGGTCTATAAATTTCCTTTCTCACTTTAACAAGCCGAAATAATTCTGGGTTATAATTATAACCATAATTCTTGGTTATAATTATAACCATAATTCTTGGTTATAATTATAACCATAATTCTTGGTTATAATTATAACCATAATTCTTGGTTATAATTATAACCATAATTCTTGGTTATAATTATAACCATAATTCTTAGTTATAATTATAACCATAATTCTTGGTTATAATTATAACCATAATTCTTGGTTATAATTATAACCATAATTCTTGGTTATAATTATAACCATAATTCTTGGTTATAATTATAACCATAATTTCTAAAGTGGTGAACTGGTAAGCCGGCGGAAGGCTTCAGTCAGTTGACCAAAACCCCCAGCTGTGGGTTATCATATGACTAAGACCCGCTACAGGAAATACTTGTTCTGTTGCTGGCAAACCTTACCTAAAAGACCCTTAACGAGGGGGAAAGACCCCTTAACGAGGGGGAAAGACCCTAACGAGGGGGAAAGACCCTTAACGAGGGGGAAAGACCCTTAAATAATGAGGCAGAAAAACAAAATACTATTTTTTCGATGATTGGATGAACGAGATTTAGATCGACCAGTTGTTAAATATATAAGCGGCCATGTTGTCTTGTATGTGTGTCTTCATGGTCTCTGAGGGTCCTTCATCATGCTTCAACTAGTGTCTTGTACGTGTGTCTCCATGGTCTCTGAGGGTCCTTCATCATACTTCAACTAGTGTCTTGTACGTGTGTCTCCATGGTCTCTGAGGGTCCTTCATCATACTTCAACTAGTGTCTTGTACGTGTGTCTTCATGGTCTCTGAGGGTCCTTCATCATACTTCAACTAGTGTCTTGTATGTGTGTCTTCATGGTCTCTGAGGGTCCTTCATCATACTTCAACTAGTGTCTTGTATGTGTGTCTTCATGGTCTCTGAGGGTCCTTCATCATACTTCAACTAGTGTCTTGTATGTGTTTCTCCATGGTCTCTGAGGGTCCTTCATCATACTTCAACTAGTGTCTTGTATGTGTGTCTCCATGGTCTCTGAGGGTCCTTCATCATACTTCAACTAGTGTCTTGTATGTGTGTCTCCATGGTCTCTGAGGGTCCTTCATCATACTTCAACTAGTGATGAAGACCCTTAACTAGTGATGAGGGTCCTTCATCACGCTTCAACTAGTGATGAAGACCCTTAACTAGTGATGAGGGTCCTTCATCATACTTCAACTAGTGATGAAGACCCTTAACTAGTGATGAGGGTCCTTCATCATACTTCAACTAGTGATGAAGACCCTTAACTAGTGATGAGGGTCCTTCATCACGCTTCAACTAGTGATGAAGACCCTTAACTAGTGATGAGGGTCCTTCATCACGCTTCAACTAGTGATGAAGACCCTTAACTAGTGATGAGGGTCCTTCATCATGCTTCAACTAGTTATGAAGACCCTTAACTAGTGATGAGGGTCCTTCATCATGCTTCAACTAGTGATGAAGACCCTTAACTAGTGATGAGGGTCCTTCATCACGCTTCAACTAGTGATGAAGACCCTTAACTAGTGATGAGGGTCCTTCATCATGCTTCAACTAGTGATGAAGACCCTTAACTAGTGATGAGGGTCCTTCATCATGCTTCAACTAGTTATGAAGACCCTTAACTAGTGATGAGGGTCCTTCATCATGCTTCAACTAGTGATGAAGACCCTTAACTAGTGATGAGGGTCCTTCATCATGCTTCAAATAGTGATGAAGACCCTTAACTAGTGATGAGGGTCCTTCATCATGCTTCAACTAGTTATGAAGACCCTTAACTAGTGATGAGGGTCCTTCATCATGCTTCAACTAGTGATGAAGACCCTTAACTAGTGATGAGGGTCCTTCATCATGCTTCAACTAGTTATGAAGACCCTTAACTAGTGATGAGGGTCCTTCATCATGCTTCAACTAGTGATGAAGGCCCTTAACTAGTAATGAGGGTCCTTCATCACGCTTCAACTAGTGATGAAGACCCTTAACTAGTGATGAGGGTCCTTCATCACGCTTCCACTAGTGATGAAGGCCCTTAACTAGTGACAATGACTCTTTAACTAGTGCAGAAATAGAAAATCGTATATTTTTCAACGTCTGATTAACAAAAATTAAATCGTTGTGTGATATTAAAGCCACCAGCTGCCATCTATTTGGTTCTTGCAGTCTTGGATACAGGTCTTGGTGGTCTCCAGACTCACACTTTGAGACAAGCTCACACTTTGAGATAGACTCACACTTTGAGATACGCTCATACGTTGATAGGCTCACACTGATAGATAATCAAATCTTTGTGTGATATTAAAGCCAGCAGCTACCATCTATTTGGTCCTCGAAGTCTTGGATACAGGTCTTGGTGGTCTCCAAGACTCCAGACTGACACTTCAAGAAGGGATAAAGACCTTAACTAGGGCAGGAAGGTTGTAAAACATTAACACACTTGCCACCACACACCTCATCCCTCGACCTCTCAAAACACTCTACACTACGCTGTCAATTTTTTCCCCGCCCTATATTTTTTTTCCCTGCCGTCATTACAGTTAGCAGGTACCGCGAGTGAGGAAATCAATATATTTTACACCATCCCAGACCTCATTCCAACACATCTACCCACACAAACGCACATTTAACCACAAAATACGAGATACAAATTGCAAACGGTCGTCCGGGAGGTGTTATAGCGGGGAGAAGATATAAAAAAGTTCGGAAAAAGGTTGCTATCTGGTAACTTTCAATGGCATATTCCGGCAGTCTTTTGTTGACAGAGATCAGTTGTTGGAAGACTCTGAGGGATGCCGGCTGCTGCCGCTCCTCCTACCACCTTACTAATACTTATCACCCTTTTTTTTTTATGCCTACATCCTTTCAAATACTGATGTATATATGTATTAATGAATACATAATATCCTCCAATAATTATTTGTACATGTAGTCTTGGATTTGATATGTATATTGATAAAATAATCACCATGTATTTCTTTCGTACGTAATTCATATTTTTGTACATATTTCTCTCATATACGGTTATGTATATGTATCAATACATGTATAATTCCCACAATGATTATATCAAACATCTTAATCTATGAGTATAATATTGCTTTTATCTCAACGATAAATATTTTTAACATTGCTAGGATATTAACCGTATTAAATCTTTTTTGATTATAATAATAATAATTAACCGTATTAAATACGGATCTTTTGGTTTAAGTATACATATGTATTTTTCGTGTATACATATACACCTGGGCAGAGGAAGATGGTATCAATAAGATCATTTTTTTTTAACCCGGATGCATTGGTAAATTATTTCCCTTTTTTACCCTTTTTCCCTGGCGTGAGAGGTGGGTCAGAGTGCATTCTTCAGTGGGTCACTGGTGTACCTGCAGTGCCGCCCACCGCGGGACCCACTCTTGCAAATCTGCAACAGTGGGTCCAGGAGGTGGCGGGGGGGAAAAAAGGTTGCATCTCACGTGCATTAGTTCCCTTTTTTCCCACACGCCTGCATTTCGGGGTCGCCCATTTGTCTGCCTCTCTTTATCTCTTATTCTCTCTCTCTCTCACTCTCTCACTCGGTGATAATCCTGCCTCGCTACCTGCATTGCCTTACAATCCTGTAACATCTGCCTTTTTCCCCTGCATTCTGCCCATATGCAACATCTACAATGGGCGCCCCTTTTTTTCCCTCCTGCATTCTGCCCATATGCAACATCTTGCAATAGACGTCTTTTGCTCTGCAATCTTCCTATATGTAACTCTGCAACAGGCGCCTTTCCCCTGCAATCTTTCCATATGTAATATCTTGCAACAGGCGCCTTTTCCCCTGCAATCTTCCCATATGCAATATCTTGCAATAGGCGCCTTTTGCCCTGCAATCTTCCCATATGTAATATCTTGCAACAGGCGCCTTTCCCCTGCAATCTTTCCATATGTAATATCTTGCAACAGGCGCCTTTTGCCCTGCAATCTTCCCATATGTAATATCTTGCAATAGGCGCCTTTTGCCCTGCAATCTTCCCATATGCAATATCTTGCAACAGGGGCCTTTTGCCCTGCAATCTTCCCATATGCAATATCTTGCAATAGGCGCCTTTTCCCCTGCAATCTTCCCATATGTAATATCTTGCAATAGGCGCCTTTTGCCCTGCAATCTTCCCATATGCAATATCTTGCAACAGGGGCCTTTTGCCCTGCAATCTTCCCATATGCAATATCTTGCAATAGGCGCCTTTTCCCCTGCAATCTTCCCATATGTAATATCTTGCAATAGGCGCCTTTTGCCCTGCAATCTTCCCATATGCAATATCTTGCAACAGGGGCCTTTTGCCCTGCAATCTTCCCATATGCAATATCTTGCAATAGGCGCCTTTTCCCCTGCAATCTTCCCATATGTAATATCTTGCAATAGGCGCCTTTTGCCCTGCAATCTTCCCATATGCAATATCTTGCAACAGGGGCCTTTTGCCCTGCAATCTTCCCATATGCAATATCTTGCAACAGGGGCCTTTTGCCCTGCAATCTTCCCATATGCAATATCTTGCAATAGGCGCCTTTTCCCCTGCAATCTTCCCATATGCAATATCTTGCAATAGGCGCCTTTTCCCCTGCAATCTTCCCATATGCAATATCTTGCAATAGGCGCCTTTTCCCCTGCAATCTTCCCATATGCAATATCTTGCAATAGGCGCCTTTTCCCCTGCAATCTTCCCATATGCAATATCTTGCAATAGGCGCCTTTTCCCCTGCAATCTTCCCATATGCAATATCTTGCAATAGGCGCCTTTTCCCCTGCAATCTTCCCATATGCAATATCTTGCAATAGGCGCCTTTCCCCTGCAATCTTCCCATATGCAATATCTTGCAATAGGCGCCTTTTCCCCTGCAATCTTCCCATATGCAATATCTTGCAATAGGCGCCTTTTCCCCTGCAATCTTCCCATATGCAATATCTTGCAATAGGCGCCTTTTCCCCTGCAATCTTCCCATATGCAATATCTTGCAATAGGCGCCTTTTCCCCTGCAATCTTCCCATATGCAATATCTTGCAATAGGCGCCTTTTCCCCTGCAATCTTCCCATATGCAATATCTTGCAATAGGCGCCTTTTCCCCTGCAATCTTCCCATATGCAATATCTTGCAATAGGCGCCTTTTCCCCTGCAATCTTCCCATATGCAATATCTTGCAATAGGCGCCTTTTCCCCTGCAATCTTCCCATATGCAATATCTTGCAATAGGCGCCTTTTCCCCTGCAATCTTCCCATATGCAATATCTTGCAATAGGCGCCTTTTCCCCTGCAATCTTCCCATATGCAATATCTTGCAATAGGCGCCTTTCCCCTGCAATCTTCCCATATGCAATATCTTGCAATAGGCGCCTTTTCCCCTGCAATCTTCCCATATGCAATATCTTGCAATAGGCGCCTTTTCCCCTGCAATCTTCCCATATGCAATATCTTGCAATAGGCGCCTTTTCCCCTGCAATCTTCCCATATGCAATATCTTGCAATAGGCGCCTTTCCCCTGCAATCTTCCCATATGCAATATCTTGCAATAGGCGCCTTTTCCCCTGCAATCTTCCCATATGCAATATCTTGCAATAGGCGCCTTTTCCCCTGCAATCTTCCCATATGCAATATCTTGCAATAGGCGCCTTTTCCCCTGCAATCTTCCCATATGCAATATCTTGCAATAGGCGCCTTTCCCCTGCAATCTTCCCATATGCAATATCTTGCAATAGGCGCCTTTTCCCCTGCAATCTTCCCATATGCAATATCTTGCAATAGGCGCCTTTTCCCCTGCAATCTTCCCATATGCAATATCTTGCAATAGGCGCCTTTTCCCCTGCAATCTTCCCATATGCAATATCTTGCAATAGGCGCCTTTTCCCCTGCAATCTTCCCATATGCAATATCTTGCAATAGGCGCCTTTTCCCCTGCAATCTTCCCATATGCAATATCTTGCAATAGGCGCCTTTCCCCTGCAATCTTCCCATATGTAATATCTTGCAACAGGCGCCTTTTGCCCTGCAATCTTCCCATATGCAATATCTTGCAATAGGCGCCTTTTCCCCTGCAATCTTCCCATATGTAATATCTTGCAATAGGCGCCTTTTGCCCTGCAATCTTCCCATATGCAATATCTTGCAATAGGCGCCTTTTCCCCTGCAATCTTCCCATATGTAATATCTTGCAATAGGCGCCTTTTGCCCTGCAATCTTCCCATATGCAATATCTTGCAATAGGCGCCTTTTCCCCTGCAATCTTCCCATATGCAATATCTTGCAATAGGCGCCTTTCCCCTGCAATCTAACCCTATTCGCAACATATTAGTTGCTACACAAGCTTACCTTCCCTAGGTGGCCTTAATGCACCTCAGAGGCTCCTGATCCAAGGAATTAGAACTACTGGCAAAAAATCACCTATAAATTTCCTGACAAAAGTGATTTGTTGAGTCAGTGTGTGTGTTGGAAGGCTCTTGATTAGAGGACTTGGAGCTGTTCTCCCGTTCCTTGGATCGAACCTCACTGTGTTCGAGGCTTCCAGCAGCTGTATGACCCTTACAGGTTTAGCGTGTCCACTTTACTACTAATAACAAAATAAATTATTTATTAACAATATAATTAAAATAATCAGCATTATGATAATTACGTTTTTTTTTAATATTTATCAGTTAATAAAATATACCATGTTAATATGTTAGTAACAAGTCACGTGACACCCGTCTGTGTAATCGCTTGTATGTACTTGTAAGGGTCGAGTCTCGGCTCCAGGCCCTGTCTCAACTTGTAAAGTAAAAGGACACAAGTGCAACTAATGTGACATTTATTGTGGCAACGTTTCGCTCTCCAGGAGCTTTATCAAGCCATTACTTGCCAGATTACACTCCAAACATCTTGGTGGTCAGTCTGGGACCCACAACCTCAAATATTTTTTCTTCATTACTACTGCTGCCTTTATATTTGACTAGAGAAGCCTACTGCGTAGGCGATACGTTTCGGAATAAATATACCCAAATGTTGTACGTGTGTTTTAATCATCAATCATGGTTATTAAACTGCATCCTGGGGTTTCTCTACCCCCATGGCACATATTACCAAGAAATGTTATAATTACACGAATATGACATGTATTTACCGAGAAACACCGGTTTAAGGGGCACCTAAGTCCCCCCCCCCCCGCCCCCCGTCTTCTAATAACATGGTACAACTTAAATATTTGAGGTCTGAATAAAACTCAACTTTCCTCAGACCTCTCCCCTCAGGGAAGGTTCCTTGATGTTGGTGAGGGGCTCTTGATTTAGGGAATTGGATCTGTGCTCCAGTTCCCTGAATTAAGCCTGAATGCCTTCCACATCCCCCCCCCCAGGCGCTGTATAATCCTACGGGTTTAGCGCTTCCCCTTGATTATAATAATAATAAATCCTCAGACCTCTACAACGCAACTGTCCCCAAATATTTGTTAAGTTCATCGACACCATGCCCAGCCCTTCTAGGGTAGGGTAGGTGCCTGAGCCCGAGCCTTTAGCTCATAAGACTGTCATTCCCATTAGCCCCCTTGGGGCGGGGATGGCAGACCAGAGAGGCCTAGCTTGTGGCTAGGCCTGGGGACAGTTGGTCCCAAAGATGAGGAGGTACTTGTGCCTCCTCCCATGGGAGACTTAGGTCTCAGACACTCCCTAAAGAGAGAGTCAAGGCCGGGCCACCACTTGGACAAGGCCCGGGCCGGGAGAATACCGGCTAATATTTAATAATAATAATAAATCTGTTAAGTTACACCATGAATTAAGGAAAGATCCTGGACCTCACCTTAGGAAACAAAGTGAATGTGATGCTAATTACGGACAAGGTTGATTACAGTGGAACAATGAACATGATATGAGAAGACGGGGGAACTTACGTTCTCTTAAACATTCACAGGCATATAAACATTTTATATAAACACTGCAAGCTTTGGGCAAACATTTCAAACATATCGTAATCAGAATTTGACAGAAAATGGGCCAGAAAAGTGCTTGTTAAAAGCTAGCTCATTATCCCAGCCATATTTTCTTGTCTTGTTTGTGTTAATGTGTGTTGTGCTGTGTGTTGCTTGTATTGTGTGTAGTGTGTGTGTTGTCTGTGTTGTGTCGCGTGTGTTGTGTGTCATGCGTTGTGTTGTGTCGTGTGTTGGATGTTTGTGTGTTGTGTATGTTGTGTTGTGTGTTCTGTTGTCGTCTAAGTGTCGTCTATTTTGTGTCATGTGAGTGTGTTGTGTCGTGCATTTTGTGTCATGTGTGTTGTGTCGTGTATTTTGTGTCATGTGTGTTGTGTCGTGTATTTTGTGTCATGTAAGTGTGTTGTGTCGTGTATTTTGTGTCATGTAAGTGTGTTGTGTCGTGTATTTTGTGTCATGTGAGTGTGTTGTGTCGTGTATTTTGTGTCATGTAAGTGTGTTGTGTCGTGTATTTTGTGTCATGTGAGTGTGTTGTGTCGTGTATTTTGTGTCATGTGAGTGTGTTGTGTCGTGTATTTTGTGTCATGTGAGTGTGTTGTGTCGTGTATTTTGTGTCATGTGAGTGTGTTGTGTCGTGTATTTTGTGTCATGTGAGTGTGTTGTGTCGTGTATTTTGTGTCATGTAAGTGTGTTGTGTCGTGTATTTTGTGTCATGTAAGTGTGTTGTGTCGTGTATTTTGTGTCATGTGAGTGTGTTGTGTCGTGTATTTTGTGTCATGTGAGTGTATTGTGTCGTGTATTTTGTGTCATGTGTGTTGTGTCGTGTATTTTGTGTCATGTAAGTGTTTCATGCCCTGACACGACAAGTTTCAGTAGACACATGTGGCGTTTTCTGACGGTCAAAACTGCCACCACGCAGGTCCTGGTGGCGCCATAATCTCTAAAACTGATTAGACTCAAAACAAAAAAACGGAAAACGTGTCGTACTATTTTAGACACAACTGACTCGCGATCAGTCCACTTAAATTTTGAGTCAGACAAAAAAAGGCTCCTCAATCTTTTATTGCGGAGCAGAAGTTTATAAATAAACCCGAGGCTTCCTACATGATGTCATCTACATAGTGTCGCTATTGAAGGTGGCAGGGAAACTGGCAGGGAAGAAGGCGGGGAATAAAGCAGAGAATAAGACAGGGAAACAGGCAGGAAACTGGCAGGGAAGAAGGCGGGGAATAAAGCAGAGAATAAGACAGGGAAACTGGCAGGGAAGGCGGGGAATAAGGCAGGGAATAAGACAGGGAAACAGGCAGGAAACTGGCAGGGAAGAAGGCGGGGAATAAAGCAGGGAATAAGACAGGGAAACTGGCAGGGAAGGCGGGGAATAAGGCAGGGAATAAGACAGGGAAACAGGCAGGAAACTGGCAGGGAAGAAGGCGGGGAATAAAGCAGGGAATAAGACAGGGAAACTGGCAGGGAAGAAGGCGGGGAATAAAGCAGGGAATAAGACAGGGAAGGCGGGGAATAAGGCAGGGAATAAGACAGGGAAACTGGCAGGGAAGGCGGGGAATAAGGCAGGTAATAAGACAGGGAAACTGGCAGGGAAGAAGGCGGGGAATAAAGCAGGGAATAAGACAGGGAAACAGGCAGGGAAACTGGCAGGGAAGAAGGCGGGGAATAAAGCAGGGAATAAGACAGGGAAACTGGCAGGGAAGACGGGGAAAAATACAGGAAATGCAGAAAAACAGGCAGGGAAGAAGGTGGGGAATAAAGCAGGGAATAACACAGGGAAACTGGCAGGGAAGAAGGCGGGGAATAAAGCAGGGAATAAGACAAGGAAACAGGCAGGGAAACTGGCAGGGAAGAAGGCGGGGAATAAAGCAGGGAATAATACAGGGGAACTGGCAGGGAAGAAGGCGGGGAAAAATACATGAAATGCAGGACAACAGGCAGGGAAGAAGGCGGGGAATAAGGCAGGGAAACAGGGAGGGAAACTGGCAGGGAATAAGGCGGGGAATAAGGCAGGGAATAAGACAGGGAAACAGGCAGGGAAACTGGCAGGGAATAAGGCGGGGAATAAGGCAGGGAATAAGACAGGGAAACAGGCAGGGAAACTGGCAGGGAAGAAGGCGGGGAATAAGGCAGGGAATAAGACAGGGAAACAGGCAGGGAAACTGGCAGGGAAGAAGGCGGGGAATAAGGCGGGGAATAAGACAGGGAAACTGGCAGGGAAGAAGGCGGGGAATAAGACAGGGAAACTGGCAGGGAAGAAGGCAGGGAATAAGGCGGGGAATAAGACAGGGAAACTGGCAGGGAAGAAGGCGGGGAATAAAGCAGGGAAACAGGCAGGGAGGGAGATGAAAGGAGGGAAATAAAGAGGTAGAAAAGTAGGGGGAGACAGGCAGAGGAAAAAGGGAGAGATACAGTGAGGTAGAAAGTTGAGAGAGAAGAGTAACAGAGAGACAGAGAGGAAGAGTAACAGGGAGACAGAGAGGAAGAGTAACAGAGAGACAGAGAGGAAGAGTAACAGGGAGACAGAGAGGAAGAGTAACAGGGAGACAGAGAGGAAGAGTAACAGAGAGACAGAGAGGAAGAGTAACAGAGAGACAGAGAGGAAGAGTAACAGAGAGACAGAGAGGAAGAGTAACAGGGAGACAGAGAGGAAGAGTAACAGGGAGACAGAGAGGAAGAGTAACAGGGAGACAGAGAGGAAGAGTAACAGGGAGACAGAGAGGAAGAGTAACAGAGAGACAGAGAGGAAGAGTAACAGGGAGACAGAGAGGAAGAGTAACAGGGAGACAGAGAGGAAGAGTAACAGAGAGACAGAGAGGAAGAGTAACAGGGAGACAGAGAGGAAGAATAACAGAGAGACGGAGAGGAAGAGTAACAGAGAGACAGACAGGAAGAGTAACAGAGAGACAGAGAGGAAGAGTAACAGGGAGACAGAGAGGAAGAGTAACAGAGAGACAGAGAGGAAGAGTAACAGAGAGACAGAGAGGAAGAATAACAGAGAGACAGAGAGGAAGAGTAACAGGGAGACAGAGAGGAAGAGTAACAGGGAGACAGAGAGGAAGAATAACAGAGAGACAGAGAGGAAGAGTAACAGAGACAGAGAGGAAGAGTAACAGGGAGACAGAGAGGAAGAATAACAGAGAGACAGAGAGGAAGAGTAACAGAGAGACAGAGAGGAAGAGTAACAGAGACAGAGAGGAAGAGTAACAGGGAGACAGAGAGGAAGAATAACAGAGAGACAGAGAGGAAGAGTAACAGAGACAGAGAGGAAGAGTAACAGGGAGACAGAGAGGAAGAATAACAGAGAGACAGAGAGGAAGAATAACAGAGAGAAAGAGTAACAGAGACAGAGAGGAAGAGTAACAGGGAGACAGAGAGGAAGAATAACAGAGAGACAGAGAGGAAGAGTAACAGAGACAGAGAGGAAGAGTAACAGGGAGACAGAGAGGAAGAATAACAGAGAGACAGAGAGGAAGAGTAACAGAGACAGAGAGGAAGAGTAACAGGGAGACAGAGAGGAAGAATAACAGAGAGACAGAGAGGAAGAGTAACAGAGACAGAGAGGAAGAGTAACAGGGAGACAGAGAGGAAGAATAACAGAGAGACAGAGAGGAAGAGTAACAGAGACAGCGAGGAAGAGTAACAGGGAGACAGAGAGGAAGAGTAACAGAGACAGAGAGGAAGAGTAACAGGGAGACAGAGAGGAAGAATAACAGAGAGACAGAGAGGAAGAGTAACAGGGAGACAGAGAGGAAGAGTAACAGGGAGACAGCGAGGAAGAGTAACAGGGAGACAGACAGGAAGAGTAACAGGGAGACAGCGAGGAAGAGTAACAGGGAGACAGCGAGGAAGAGTAACAGGGAGACAGAGAGGAAGAGTAACAGAGAGACAGCGAGGAAGAGTAACAGGGAGACAGAGAGGAAGAGTAAGAGGGAGACAGAGAGGAAGAGTAACAGGGAGACAGAGAGGAAGAGTAACAGGGAGACAGACAGGAAGAGTAACAGGGAGACAGACAGGAAGAGTAACAGGGAGACAGACAGGAAGAGTAACAGGGAGACAGAGAGGAAGAGTAACAGGGAGACAGCGAGGAAGAGTAACAGGGAGACAGACAGGAAGAGTAACAGGGAGACAGCGAGGAAGAGTAACAGGGAGACAGCGAGGAAGAGTAACAGGGAGACAGAGAGGAAGAGTAACAGAGAGACAGCGAGGAAGAGTAACAGGGAGACAGAGAGGAAGAGTAAGAGGGAGACAGAGAGGAAGAGTAACAGGGAGACAGAGAGGAAGAGTAACAGGGAGACAGACAGGAAGAGTAACAGGGAGACAGACAGGAAGAGTAACAGGGAGACAGACAGGAAGAGTAACAGGGAGACAGAGAGTAAGAGTAACAGGGAGACAGAGAGGAAGAGTAACAGGGAGACAGAGAGGAAGAGTAACAGGGAGACAGACAGGAAGAGTAACAGGGAGACAGACAGGAAGAGTAACAGGGAGACAGGAAGAGTAACAGGGAGACAGAGAGGAAAAATAAGAGGGAGACAGAGAGGAAGAATAACAGGGACACAGAGAGGAAGAATAACAGAGAAACAGAGAGGAAGAGTAACAGGGAGACAGGAAGAGTAACAGGGAGACAGAGAGGAAGAATAACAGAGAGACAGAGAGGAAGAGTAACAGAGAGACAGGAAGACAGAGAGGGAGAGTAACAGGGAGACAAAGAGGAAGAATAAGAGAGACAGCGAGGAAGAGTAACAGGGAGACAGAGAGGAAGAGTAACAGGGAGACAGAGAGGAAGAATAACAGAGAGACAGCGAGGAAGAGTAACAGGGAGACAGCGAGGAAGAGTAACAGGGAGACAGAGAGGAAGAGTAACAGGGAGACAGAGAGGAAGAGTAACAGGGAGACAGAGAGGAAGAGTAACAGGGAGACAGAGAGGAAGAGTAACAGGGAGACAGAGAGGAAGAGTAACAGGGAGACAGACAGGAAGAGTAACAGGGAGACAGGAAGAGTAACAGGGAGACAGAAAGGAAAAATAACAGGGAGACAGAGAGGAAGAATAACAGGGACACAGAGAGGAAGAATAACAGAGAAACAGAGAGGAAGAGTAACAGGGAGACAGGAAGAGTAACAGGAAGACAGAGAGGACGAGTAACAGGGAGACAGAGAGGAAGAGTAACAGGGAGACAGAGAGGAAGAGTAACAGGAAGACAGAGAGGAAGAGTAACAGGAAGATAGAGAGGGAGGGTAACAGGGAGACAGACAGGAAGAGTAACAGGGAGACAGAGAGGGAGAGTAACGGGGATACAGACAGGGAGACAGACTGGGAGAGTAACAGGGAGACAGACAGGAAGAATAACAGAGAGACAGAGAGGAAGAGTAACAGGGAGACAGAGAGGAAGAGTAACAGAGAGACAGAGAGGAAGAGTAACAGGGAGACAGAGAGGAAGAGTAACAAGGAGACAGAGGAAGAGTAACAGGGAGACAGAGAGGAAGAGTAACAAAGAGACACAGAGGAAGAGTAACAGGGAGACAGACAGAAAGAGTAACAGGGAGACAGGAAGAGTAACAGGGAGACAGAGAGGAAAAATAACAGGGAGACAGAGAGGAAGAATAACAGGGACACAGAGAGGAAGAATAACAGAGAAACAGAGAGGAAGAGTAACAGGGAGACAGGAAGAGTAACAGGGAGACAGAGAGGAAGAATAACAGAGAGACAGAGAGGAAGAGTAACAGAGAGACAGGAAGAGTAACAGGAAGACAGAGAGGAAGAGTAACAGGGAGACAGAGAGGAAGAGTAACAGGGAGACAGAGAGGAAGAGTAACAGGAAGACAGAGAGGGAGAGTAACAGGGAGACAGAGAGGAAGAGTAACAGGGAGACAGACAGGGAGAGTAACAGGTAGACAGACAGGGAGACAGAGAGGAAGAATAACAGGGAGACAGAGAGGAAGAATAACAGGGAGACAGAGAGGAAGAATAACAGGGAGACAGAGAGGAAGAATAACAGGGAGACAGAGAGGAAGAATAACAGGGAGACAGAGAGGAAGAATAACAGGGAGACAGAGAGGAAGAATAACAGGGAGACAGAGAGGAAGAGTAACAGGGAGACAGACAGGAAGAGTAACAGGTAGACAGACAGGGAGAGTAACAGGGAGACAGACATGGAGAGTAACAGGGAGACAGAGAGGAAGAATAACAGGGAGACAGAGAGGAAGAATAACAGGGAGACAGAGAGGAAGAATAACAGGGAGACAGAGAGGAAGAATAACAGGGAGACAGAGAGGAAGAATAACAGGGAGACAGAGAGGAAGAATAACAGGGAGACAGAGAGGAAGAGTAACAGGGAGACAGAGAGGAAGAATAACAGGGAGACAGAGAAAGGAGCAATTATACCCAGCGGGAGATTTTTTTCACTTTCGCCGGATAATAAAAATAATTAAAATCTTTGATTCAGAATACACGAGAACAATACTGATTTCTGGGCCAAAAATGAATGATTTCTTAATTTTGCAGGGAACACACACACACACACACACAGGTGGGACCTGCATTCAGGTTACTAAGCCTATTTTTTTCCAGCTGCGTCGCGGTAATGCCTTCCATAGAACCCTTCCTTGTGTACATGTATACTGTATGTGTACGTATGTATATGTGTATTTATGTACGCACGTCACATATATATACGTGGAAGCATCAGTCAAAATGGTGAAGATGGGAGAGTGTTGGGAGCAGCGTGACAGCTGGCCAACACCATCGTTTATTGCCCAAAATAAAAATCTCAGCAATAAGGATTTTTAAGGCGTCAACTACCTGGCAGATGATAGCAGAACCTTGACAAGATGGTGAGAAACCTTCACCATTCTCCAACCACATATTGAAAATTATATATATATATATATATATATATATATATATATATATATATATATATATATATATATATATATTATATTTTTATATTATCACACTGGCCGATTCCCACCAAGGCAGGGTGGCCCGAAAAAGAAAAACTCTCACCATCATTCACTATATCACTGTCTTGCCAGAAGGGTGCTTCACACTACAGTTTTTAAACTGCAACATTAACACATATATATATATATATATATATATATATATATATATATATAAATATATAAATATCTAGATATAGATATAGATATAGATATAGATATAGATATAGATATAGATATATATATATATATATATATATATATATCTATATATATATATATATCTATATATATATATATATATATATATATATATATATATATGGGGTCCACCTCTGGTGTAAATTGTGGGGGCCATAGCCTCGGAGAAGTGGATAAAAAGGCTTCAAGGAAGAATATTTAGATTTCTTCCTGAAGCCATTTGAATATTCCACTTCCCCTACCACCCCATCTTTTAAACTATATATATATTTATATATATATATATATATATATATATATATATATATATATATATATATATATATATATATATATATATATATATATATATATATATATATATATATGTATGTATGTATGTATGATACAGTACATTTAAGTGTGTCTAAGAAGGTTGAAAGTGATCATAGATAAAAGCGATATTTTTATAGGCCTAAAGATTACAATATTTGAGATAAGGTCTTAAAAGAATGTAGATCAAGAATATGCAGACAGAGGTGTATGTCTGTGTATATGTATAGAGTGTATTTCCGTTAGTATTTTAGATGTTAAAGTATTGTGGAGTGTTTGTGCATGTAGCCTTATGACCCTCGTGTAGTAGATAGGTTTTAAACCCCATTACCTAAGTATGGAGACAGTGAATATATTTATATGCCTGGTAGTGAATGGATTGTCAATTAAATTTATATATGGTGTGAATGAGTGCCGTGGAGGGTAGGTTGAACTCCCTGGCATCATACGTTATATTCCTCCAGGAACGAACCAGATGGTAATGTCTCAACGGCTTCTCTACCGCATAATCACCTTTCTCCCTAACAACAGTAACAACCAACATAGCCGTTATTTTACCGTTTCTTAGGGTTGATAAGCACCGTGGCTTGGCATTATTAAGCACCGTGGCTTGGCATTATTAAGCACCGTGGCTTGGCATTATTAAGCACCGTGGCTTGGCATTATTAAGCACCGTGGCTTGGCATTATTAAGCACCGTGGCTTGGCATTATTAAGCACCGTGGCTTGGCATTATTAAGCACCGTGGCTTGGCATTATTAAGCACCGTGGCTTGGCATTATTAAGCACCGTGGCTTGGCATTATTAAGCACCGTGGCTTGGCATCGTTAAGCACCGTTACAAAACAGTATAACAGCAAAAAACAGCCAGACGAAGAGCAGTAATAAATCCAACAATAGTTCCACCAAGCCGCCATCCACAGACTCGTTGATCACACCTGCATTACCCCCTTTTAACGGTCCACAAGTAGCTGCATAATTTTTTCGACTCTACCAAGAGCTCCTTCACCCCCCAACCAGGCAGAAGAAGGTGAAAAAACACGCTGCAATGATCCCTTACCAAATTTCTACCTTTGAAAAGGCGGTGGGGTGAGATTGCAAACCGGTAGCTGAGTTTCCAATGGAACCGGTTAAAAAGGGGTCGAGGCTTGCCCACGGGGGTTTGAATCCTCTGAGTGAATGACTTGAGACCACGGAATGGAATTGGGGCATGTGGGTAGGCCCGGGCGCGGCTGGAGGCCTGGGTATCTGTTGAGAAAAAGCACAAGGGGGAGGGGGTAACACATATAACTGGTAAACGGTTCAGCGAACGCCAGAGAGGCGATAGCTACTGTTGTTGCTGGGTATCATGTATGAACTTACCATATCTCCCCCTGGTTAATATTTTCTCTAAGTCGGTCTATGTAGGTGAGCGCACTCACCTCTAGGACTAGTCTTCTCGCAGATCTCTGCTCTCTTTATAAGACTCTACACGGCTCTACACAGAGCGAAACATAAAGCTCCACACAGAGTGAAACATGATAAAGCTCTACACAGAGTGAAACATGATAAAGCTCTACACAGAGTGAAACATAAAGCTCTACACAGAGTGAAACATGATAAAGCTCTACACAGAGTGAAACATAAAGCTCTACACAGTGAAACATGATAAAGCTCTACACAGAGTGAAACATGATAAAGCTCTACACAGAGTGAAACATGATAAAGCTCTACACAGAGTGAAACATGATAAAGCTCTACACAGAGTGAAACATAAAGCTCTACACAAGAGTGAAACATGATAAAGCTCTACACAGAGTGAAACATGATAAAGCTCTACACAGAGTGAAACATAAAGCTCTACACAGAATGAAACATAAAGCTCTACACAGAGTGAAACATGATAAAGCTCTACACAGAGTGAAACATAAAGCTCTACACAGAGTGAAACATAAAGCTCTACACAGTGAAACATAATAAAGCTCTACACAGAGTGAAACATGATAAAGCTCTACACAGAGTGAAATATAAAGCTCTACACAGAGTGAAATATAAAGCTCTACACAGGATGGAAGGGGTAAGAGGGAGGTGAATTAAATTCTCTCTCTCTCCCATAAGGCTTAGAAACTAGAGATAATTAGAGTGAGGGAGCAGAGGCTCCCTAAACTCATTACTAGACCTAATTACCCATATGAACCAGGTAATGACTTGTCTAACGACCCCATCACCTGTGTTATCCCTTCCCATCACCGGTTACCCTCCAATCACCAGTTACCTTCCCATCACCAGTTACCTTCCCATCAACAACTACCTTCCCATCACCAACTACCCTCCCATCACCAACTACCTTCCCATCACCAGTTAACTTCCCATCACCAACTACCTTCCCATCACCAACTATCTTCCCATCACCAGTTACCTTCCCATCATCAACTATCTTCCCATCACTAGTTACCTTCCCATCACCAACTATCTTCCCATCACTAGTTACCTTCCCATCACCAGTTACCTTCCCATCACCAGTTACCTTCCCATCACCAACTACCTTCCCATCACCAACTATCTTATCACCAGTTACCTTCCCATCACCAGTCACCGTCCCATCACCAGTTACCTTCCCATCACCAGTTATCTTACCATCACCAGTTACCTTCCCATCACCAGTTACCTTCCCATCACCAGTTACCTTCCCATCACCAGTTATTTACCATCACCAGTTACCTTCCCATCACCAGTTACCTTCCCATCATCAACTACCTTCCCATCACTAGTTACCTTCCCATCACCAACTACCTTCCCATCACCAACTATCTTATCACCAGTTACCTTCCCATCACCAGTCACCGTCCCATCACCAGTCACCGTCCCATCACCAGTTACCTTCCCATCACCAGTTATCTTACCATCACCAGTTACCTTCCCATCACCAGTTACCTTCCCATCACCAGTTACCTTCCCATCACCAGTTATCTTACCATCACCAGTTACCTTCCCATCACCAGTTACCTTCCCATCACCAGTTACCTTCCCATCACCAGTTATCTTACCATCACCAGTTACCTTCCCATCACCAGTTACCTTCCCATCACCAGTTACCGTCCCATCACCAGTTACCTTCCCATCACCAGTTACCTTCCCATCACCAGTTACCTTCCCATCACCAGTTACCTTCCCATCACCAGTTACCTTCCCATCACCAGTTACCTTCCCATCACCAGTTACCTTCCCATCACCAGTTATCTTACCATCACCAGTTACCTTCCCATCACCAGTTACCTTCCCATCACAACCAATTAGGTTTAATCCTAGAAAAGGAGTGAAGCTCAAATTCCTCGAATCAAAAGCCCTTCAGCAGAATTGAAGAAAAATTACTATTTTTAAAATCATCTTTTTGTGGAATTTTTAAGTTTGACAAATTTAAATATTTTCCCTTATGACAGGTTGATACATACACAGGGGGGACTATATGTGAGTCTTAGGAGATACATGATGTGTCAGTGTCCTGGCAGGTTGATACATACACAGGGGGGGACTATATGTGAGTCTTAGGAGATACATGATGTGTCAGTGTCCTGGCAGGTTGATACATACACAGGGGGGGGGACTATATGTGAGTCTTAGGAGATACGTGATGTGTCAGTGTCCTGGCAGGTTGATACATACACAGGGGGGGACTATATGTGAGTCTTAGGAGATACGTGATGTGTCAGTGTCCTGGCAGGTTGATACATACACAGGGGGGGGGAGTATATGTGAGTCTTAGGAGATACGTGATGTGTCAGTGTCCTGGCAGGTTGATACATACACAGGGGGGGACTATATGTGAGTCTTAGGAGATACATGATGTGTCAGTGTCCTGGCAGGTTGATACATACACAGGGGGGGGACTATATGTGAGTCTTAGGAGATACATGATGTGTCAGTGTCCTGGCAGGTTGATACATACACAGGGGGGGGCTATATGTGAGTCTTAGGAGATACGTGATGTGTCAGTGTCCTGGCAGGTTGATACATACACAGGGGGGGACTATATGTGAGTCTTAGGAGATACGTGATGTGTCAGTGTCCTGGCAGGTTGATACATACACAGGGAGGACTATATGTGAGTCTTAGGAGATACGTGATGTGTCAGTGTCCTGGCAGGTTGATACATACACAGGGGGGACTATATGTGAGTCTTAGGAGATACGTGATGTGTCAGTGTCCTGGCAGGTTGATACATACACAGGGGGGACTATATGTGAGTCTTAGGAGATACGTGATGTGTCAGTGTCCTGGCAGGTTGATACATACACAGGGGGGGGGACTATATGTGAGTCTTAGGAGATACGTGATGTGTCAGTGTCCTGGCAGGTTGATACATACACAGGGGGGGACTATATGTGAGTCTTAGGAGATACGTGATGTGTCAGTGTCCTAGCAGGTTGATACAAACACAGGGGGGGACTATATGTGAGTCTTAGGAGATACGTGATGTGTCAGTGTCCTGGCAGGTTGATACATACACAGGGGGGGACTATATGTGAGTCTTAGGAGATACGTGATGTGTCAGTGTCCTGGCAGGTTGATACATACACAGGGGGGGGGACTATATGTGAGTCTTAGGAGATACGTGATGTGTCAGTGTCCTGGCAGGTTGATACATACACAGGGGGGGGACTATATGTGAGTCTTAGGAGATACGTGATGTGTCAGTGTCCTGGCAGGTTGATACATACACAGGGGGGGGGACTATATGTGATTCTTAGGAGATACTTGATGTGTCAGTGTCCTGGCAGGTTGATACATACACAGGGGGGACTATATGTGAGTCTTAGGAGATACATGATGTGTCAGTGTCCTGGCAGGTTGATACATACACAGGGGGGGGGGACTATATGTGAGTCTTAGGAGATACATGATGTGTCAGTGTCCTGGCAGGTTGATACATACACCGGGGGGGACTATATGTGAGTCTTAGGAGATACGTGATGTGTCAGTGTCCTGGCAGGTTGATACATACACAGGGGGGGACTATATGTGAGTCTTAGGAGATACGTGATGTGTCAGTGTCCTGGCAGGTTGATACATACACAGGGGGGACTATATGTGAGTCTTAGGAGATACGTGATGTGTCAGTGTCCTGGCAGGTTGATACATACACAGGGGGGACTATATGTGAGTCTTAGGAGATACGTGATGTGTCAGTGTCCTGGCAGGTTGATACATACACAGGGGGGACTATATGTGAGTCTTAGGAGATACGTGATGTGTCAGTGTCCTGGCAGGTTGATACATACACAGGGGGGGACTATATGTGAGTCTTAGGAGATACGTGATGTGTCAGTGTCCTGGCAGGTTGATACATACACAGGGGGGGACTATATGTGAGTCTTAGGAGATACATGATGTGTCAGTGTCCTGGCAGGTTGATACATACACAGGGGGGGGGACTATATGTGAGTCTTAGGAGATACATGATGTGTCAGTGTCCTGGCAGGTTGATACATACACAGGGGGGGACTATATGTGAGTCTTAGGAGATACGTGATGTGTCAGTGTCCTGGCAGGTTGATACATACACAGGGGGGGGACTATATGTGAGTCTTAGGAGATACGTGATGTGTCAGTGTCCTGGCAGGTTGATACATACACAGGGGGGGACTATATGTGAGTCTTAGGAGATACGTGATGTGTCAGTGTCCTGGCAGGTTGATACATACACAGGGGGGGACTATATGTGAGTCTTAGGAGATACGTGATGTGTCAGTGTCCTGGCAGGTTGATACATACACAGGGGGGGGGACTATATGTGAGTCTTAGGAGATACGTGATGTGTCAGTGTCCTGGCAGGTTGATACATACACAGGGGGGGACTATATGTGAGTCTTAGGAGATACGTGATGTGTCAGTGTCCTAGCAGGTTGATACATACACAGGGGGGGACTATATGTGAGTCTTAGGAGATACTTGATGTGTCAGTGTCCTGGCAGGTTGATACATACACAGGGGGGACTACATGTGAGTCTTAGGAGATACGTGATGTGTCAGTGTCCTGGCAGGTTGATACATACACAGGGGGGGAGTATATGTGAGTCTTAGGAGATACGTGATGTGTCAGTGTCCTGGCAGGTTGATACATACACAGGGGGGGACTATATGTGAGTCTTAGGAGATACATGATGTGTCAGTGTCCTGACAGGTTGATACATACACAGGGGGGGGACTATATGTGAGTCTTAGGAGATACATGATGTGTCAGTGTCCTGGCAGGTTGATACATACACAGGGGGGGGACTATATGTGAGTCTTAGGAGATACATGATGTGTCAGTGTCCTGGCAGGTTGATACATACACAGGGGGGACTATATGTGAGTCTTAGGAGATACGTGATGTGTCAGTGTCCTGGCAGGTTGATACATACACAGCGGGGGACTATATGTGAGTCTTAGGAGATACGTGATGTGTCAGTGTCCTGGCAGGTTGATACATACACAGGGGGGACTATATGTGAGTCTTAGGAGATACGTGATGTGTCAGTGTCCTGGCAGGTTGATACATACACAGGGGGGACTATATGTGAGTCTTAGGAGATACGTGATGTGTCAGTGTCCTGGCAGGTTGATACATACACAGGGGGGACTATATGTGAGTCTTAGGAGATACGTGATGTGTCAGTGTCCTGGCAGGTTGATACATACACAGGGGGGGACTATATGTGAGTCTTAGGAGATACGTGATGTGTCAGTGTCCTGGCAGGTTGATACATACACAGGGGGGGACTATATGTGAGTCTTAGGAGATACGTGATGTGTCAGTGTCCTAGCAGGTTGATACATACACAGGGGGGGACTATATGTGAGTCTTAGGAGATACGTGATGTGTCAGTGTCCTGGCAGGTTGATACATACACAGGGGGGGACTATATGTGAGTCTTAGGAGATACGTGATGTGTCAGTGTCCTGGCAGGTTGATACATACACAGGGGGGACTATATGTGAGTCTTAGGAGATACGTGATGTGTCAGTTAGTTAGTTAGTTAAAGATTAGCCGGTATTCTCCCGGCCCGGGCCTTGTCCAAGTGGTGGCCCGGCGATGTGTCAGTGTCCTGGCAGGTTGATACATACACAGGGGGGGGACTATATGTGAGTCTTAGGAGATACGTGATGTGTCAGTGTCCTGGCAGGTTGATACATACACAGGGGGGACTATATGTGAGTCTTAGGAGATACATGATGTGTCAGTGTCCTGGCAGGTTGATACATACACAGGGGGGGACTATATGTGAGTCTTAGGAGATACATGATGTGTCAGTGTCCTGGCAGGTTGATACATACACAGGGGGGGACTATATGTGAGTCTTAGGAGATACGTGATGTGTCAGTGTCCTGGCAGGTTGATACATACACAGGGGGACTATATGTGAGTCTTAGGAGATACGTGATGTGTCAGTGTCCTGGCAGGTTGATACATACACAGGGGGGACTATATGTGAGTCTTAGGAGATACATGATGTGTCAGTGTCCTGGCAGGTTGATACATACACAGGGGGGGGACTATATGTGAGTCTTAGGAGATACGTGATGTGTCAGTGTCCTGGCAGGTTGATACATACACAGGGGGGACTATATGTGAGTCTTAGGAGATACATGATGTGTCAGTGTCCTGGCAGGTTGATACATACACAGGGGGGACTATATGTGAGTCTTAGGAGATACGTGATGTGTCAGTGTCCTGGCAGGTTGATATATACACAGGGGGGGGACTATATGTGAGTCTTAGGAGATACGTGATGTGTCAGTGTCCTGGCAGGTTGATACATACACAGGGGGGACTATATGTGAGTCTTAGGAGATACGTGATGTGTCAGTGTCCTGGCAGGTTGATACATACACAGGGGGGGGACTATATGTGAGTCTTAGGAGATACATGATGTGTCAGTGTCCTGGCAGGTTGATACATACACAGGCGGGACTATATGTGAGTCTTAGGAGATACGTGATGTGTCAGTGTCCTGGCAGGTTGATACATACACAGGGGGGACTACATGTGAGTCTTAGGAGATACGTGATGTGTCAGTGTCCTGGCAGGTTGATACATACACAGGGGGGACTATATGTGAGTCTTAGGAGATACGTGATGTGTCAGTGTCCTGGCAGGTTGATACATACACAGGGGGGACTATATGTGAGTCTTAGGAGATACATGATGTGTCAGTGTCCTGGCAGGTTGATACATACACAGGGGGAGGGACTATATGTCAGTCTTAGGAGATACGTGATGTGTCAGTGTCCTAGCAGGTTGATACATACACAGGGTGGGGACTATATGTGAGTCTTAGGAGATACATGATGTGTCAGTGTCCTGGCAGGTTGATACATACACAGGGGGGGGGACTGTATGTGAGTCTTAGGAGATACGTGATGTGTCAGTGTCCTGGCAGGTTGATACATACACAGGGGGGGGGACTCTATGTGAGTCTTAGGAGATACGTGATGTGTCAGTGTCCTGGCAGGTTGATACATACACAGGGGGACTATATGTGAGTCTTAGGAGATACATGATGTGTCAGTGTCCTGGCAGGTTGATACATACACAGGGGGGACTATATGTGAGTCTTAGGAGATACGTGATGTGTCAGTGTCCTGGCAGGTTGATACATACACAGGGGGGGACTATATGTGAGTCTTAGGATACGTGATGTGTCAGTGTCCTGGCAGGTTGATACATACACAGGGGGGGACTATATGTGAGTCTTAGGAGATACGTGATGTGTCAGTGTCCTGACAGGTTGATACACAGGGGGGACTATATGTGAGTCTTAGGAGATACGTGATGTGTCAGTGTCCTGGCAGGTTGATACATACACAGGGGGGGACTATATGTGAGTCTTAGGAGATACGTGATGTGTCAGTGTCCTGGCAGGTTGATACATACACAGGGGGGGACTATATGTGAGTCTTAGGAGATACATGATGTGTCAGTGTCCTTGCAGGTTGATACATACACAGGGGGGGACTATATGTGAGTATTTCCAGTGTAAGACTGGGTTACACTTAGTCTGGGTTGATCTCCAGTTGCTGGACCTATTGTGAGCTGAGATACAGCTGCTGGGTCTTGTATTAGTTAACATATAACTGTTGTATGATGTATTAGTTAACAAACAACTGTTGTATGATGTATTAGTTAACATACAACTGTTGTATGATGTATTAGTTAACATACAACTGTTGTATGATGTATTAGTTAACATACAACTGTTGTATGATGTATTAGTTAACATACAACTGTTGTATGATGTATTAGTTAAACAACTGTTGTATGATGTATTAGTTAACAAACAACTGCTGTATGATGTATTAGTTAACATACAACTGTTGTATGATGTATTAACATACAACTGTTGTATACTGTATAAGATACAGCTACTGGGTGTTGTGTAGGTCTGGGTAGAGGGGGCTGGGCTTGCAGGATACAGGGTGACAACTCACTGACAGTCCTGCAGTGAGGATAACGGCTGCAGATGCAACACCCTGCATTGGTCTTTTTTATATGTAGGATAATGAGTATGTGTGGGGAGAGTGGGGGTGGGAGGAATGGTGGGGAGTGGGTTGAAAGGTGTGGGGGGAGATGGGGGTAGAATGTGGTGGGGGGAAGGGTGGGGAGTGGGGGGTTGAGAGGTGAGGAGCTGGTTGAGAGGTGTGGTTAGAGTGGGGGTGAATGGGGTGTTAGGAAGAGTGGGGGTGAATGGGGTGTTAGGAAGAGTGGGGGTGAATGGGGTGGTAGGAAGAGGGGGGGTGAATGGGGGGGTAGGAAGAGTGGGGGTGAATGGGGTGTTAGGAAGAGTGGGGGTGAATGGGGTGTTAGGAAGAGTGGGGGTGAATGGGGTGTTAGGAAGAGTGGGGGTGAATGGGGTGTTAGGAAGGGTGGGGAAAATGCTGGGGGGGAAAGAAGGTATCTAGGGAAATTTTAATTTGTAAAGGGTTGTACAAGGGTAGATTAAGATGTAGATAGATGGGTGTAAGAGGAAGATAAATGGGTGTAAGAGGTAGATAAATGGGTGTAAGAGGTAGATAAATGGGTGTAAGAGGTAGATAAATGGGTGTAAGAGGAAGATAAATGGGTGTAAGAGGTAGATAAATGGGTGTAAGAGGTAGATAAATGGGTGTAAGAGGAAGATAAATGGGTGTAAGAGGTAGATAAATGGGTGTATGAGGTAGATAAATGGGTGTAAGAGGTAGATAAATGGGTGTAAGAGGTAGATAAATGGGTGTAAGAGGTAGATAAATGGGTGTAAGAGGTAGATAAATGGGTGTAAGAGGTAGATAAATGGGTGTAAGAGGTAGATAAATGGGTGTAAGAGGTAGATAAATGGGTGTATGAGGTAGATAAATGGGTGTAAGAGGTAGATAAATGGGTGTAAGAGGTAGATAAATGGGTGTATGAGGTAGATAAATGGGTGTAAGAGGTAGATAAATGGGTGTAAGAGGTAGATAAATGGGTGTAAGAGGTAGATAAATGGGTGTAAGAGGTAGATAAATGGGCGTAAGAGGTAGATAAATGGGTGCAAGAGGCAGAGAAATGGGTGTATGAGGTAGATAAATGGGTGTATGAGGTAGATAAAGTGAGTGAACGTAAGTGAGGGTGTGGGTGAGTGTGCTTTCTTATTTGTAGTTACGGGGGCTGACTCCCAGCTCCTGGGCCGTCTCTTAGACCTTATTGTAAGACTGTAGTAGGTTACTTAGGGAATGTGGTACATGGTGTGATGGCAGGTTACATGGTGTGATGGCAGGTTACATGGTGTGATGGCAGGTTACATGGTGTGATGGCAGGTTACATGGTGTGATGGCAGGTTACATGGTGTGATGGCAGGTTACATGGTGTGATGGCAGGTTACATGGTGTGATGGCAGGTTACATGGTGTGATGGCAGGTTACATGGTGTGATGGCAGGTTACATGGCGTGATGGCAGGTTACATGGTGTGATGGCAGGTTACATGGTGTGATGGCAGGTTACATGGTGTGATGGCAGGTTACATGGTGTGATGGCAGGTTACATGGTGTGATGGCAGGTTACATGGCGTGATGGCAGGTTACATGGTGTGATGGCAGGTTACATGGTGTGATGGCAGGTTACATGGTGTGATGGCAGGTTACATGGTGTGATGGCAGGTTACATGGTGTGATGGCAGGTTACATGGTGTGATGGCAGGTTACATGGTGTGATGGCAGGTTACATGGTGATGGCAGGTTACATGGTGTGACGGCAGGTTACATGGTGTGATGGCAGGTTACATGGTGTGATGGCAGGTTACATGGTGTGATGGCAGGTTACATGGTGATGGCAGGTTACATGGCGTGATGGCAGGTTACATGGTGTGATGGCAGGTTACATGGTGTGATGGCAGGTTACATGGTGTGATGGCAGGTTGCATGGTGTGATGGCAGGTTACATGGTGTGATGGCAGGTTACATGGTGTGATGGCAGGTTACATGGTGATGGCAGGTTACATGGTGTGACGGCAGGTTACATGGTGTGATGGCAGGTTACATGGTGATGGCAGGTTACATGGCGTGATGGCAGGTTACATGGTGTGATGGCAGGTTACATGGTGTGATGGCAGGTTACATGGTGTGATGGCAGGTTACATGGTGTGATGGCAGGTTACATGGTGTGATGGCAGGTTACATGGTGTGATGGCAGGTTACATGGTGATGGCAGGTTACATGGTGTGACGGCAGGTTACATGGTGTGATGGCAGGTTACATGGTGATGGCAGGTTACATGGCGTGATGGCAGGTTACATGGTGTGATGGCAGGTTACATGGTGTGATGGCAGGTTACATGGTGTGATGGCAGGTTACATGGTGTGATGGCAGGTTACATGGTGTGATGGCAGGTTACATGGTGTGATGGCAGGTTACATGGCGTGATGGCAGGTTACATGGTGTGATGGCAGGTTACATGGTGTGATGGCAGGTTACATGGTGTGATGGCAGGTTACATGGTGTGATGGCAGGTTACATGGTGTGATGGCAGGTTACATGGTGTGATGGCAGGTTACATGGTGATGGCAGGTTACATGGTGTGACGGCAGGTTACATGGTGTGATGGCAGGTTACATGGCGTGATGGCAGGTTACATGGTGTGATGGCAGGTTACATGGTGTGATGGCAGGTTACATGGCGTGATGGCAGGTTACATGGCGTGATGGCAGGTTACATGGCGTGATGGCAGGTTACATGGCGTGATGGCAGGTTACATGGTGTGTGGTAATTGTTACAGCTGTATTTGCAACTGTATTTACCGCCTAACAGCCGCTGTAACTTCTACAGTAATGTATAACAGCAGCTGTAACATCTACAGTAATGTATAACAGCCGCTGTAACTTCTACAGTAATGTATAACAGCAGCTGTAACATCTACAGTAATGTATAACAGCCGCTGTAACTTCTACAGTAATGTATAACAGCAGCTGTAACTTCTACAGTAATGTATAACAGCAGCTGTAACTTCTACAGTAATGTATAACAGCAGCTGTAACATCTACAGTAATGTATAACAGCCGCTGTAACATCTACAGTAATGTATAACAACCGCTGTAACATCTACAGTAATGTATAACAACCGCTGTAACATCTACAGTAATGTATAACAGCTGCTGTAACATCTACAGTAATGTATAACAGCTGCTGTAACATCTACAGTAATGTATAACAACCGCTGTAACATCTACAGTAATGTATAACAACCGCTGTAACATCTACAGTAATGTATAACAGCTGCTGTAACATCTACAGTAATGTATAACAGCAGCTGTAACATCTACAGTAATGTATAACAACCGCTGTAACATCTACAGTAATGTATAACAGCTGCTGTAACATCTACAGTAATGTATAACAGCCGCTGTAACATCTACAGTAATGTATAACAGCTGCTGTAACAGCTACAGTAATGTATAACAGCCGCTGTAACATCTACAGTAATGTATAACAGCTGCTGTAACAGCTACAGTAATGTATAACAGCCGCTGTAACAGCTACAGTAATGTATAACAGCTGCTGTAACAGCTACAGTAATGTATAACAACCGCTGTAACATCTACAGTAATGTATAACAGCCGCTGTAACAGCTACAGTAATGTATAACAGCCGCTGTAACATCTATAACAATGATGTATTCACAACCGAGATAATTTACAGCCCCAGCATTTAGATGCTGTTATTGTAAGACGTAACAGCCGCTGCTGAAGGGACAACTGCACCTAGACACACAAACGACTCAAGTGAGGGTACCTACCCACCACTGACCTAGGTAATTAATCAGGTGAGGGCCTCAGGGGCACCCCACCACACCTAGCAGAAAAACCTCAGGGAGGAGAGGAAGGTATCAAGCAGTGTGTAGACTCGGCATCGTGTAAGTACTCTTGCATTATGCATTAATATCTCTGGCAGGGTCGTTAATCACACCCCAACCGGTTCAGTTGCACGTTTAACGACGGAGATTAAAAATCTAATGCATTTTTTTGCGCCTAGGTCAACAAGTTCCTTGCAGAAACGACTCTCGCAACACAAGTAGGATTTTTTGCAATGTTTTTACTCTGTCTCAGAGACTTTACATTACTTAAAAATGTAACGTATTATCAGGTGACTAATGTAATTATATCTGAGAAGCGCTTAGTTATGATTATAATAATGGTAATTATTATATTTGATCAGTATAATCGAAATGTGATTTTGCGTGGCCTGGTCCACTTATCGAGGTTGTCGTCTGTAGACTTGTAGAAAGAGCGTGTAGAAACCCAGCCTATACATCAAACCTTAACTACTGCACGTCAAGCCTACGACGGTTGCATATGCAATTGCATCCAATTGGCTGCATTGTTGCATAGTGATATATGGATGGTAATCAGGGAGGGTGGGTCAGGAGGGTATGGTAGGCGCCTTGCAGTTTCTATGACTGTGGTAAGGTTTTTGTGACTACAGTGGGCCAGCCCACTGTGAGCTGGTGGGTCGGGGTGGTGGGCCAGCCTGGACCCACCTGTGATTGCTCTCCAGAGTTTTTTTTTCGTGTTGATGCAATGTGAACACTGTACAGATGACCCTGACACGGTGTTAGCGGGAACTGATGTAACTCACACGGGGTTAGGCAGGTCTATCCTGCTCTATACTACCCTGTGGGAAGTTATATTTCTCTCTCTCTCTCTCTCTCTTTTTCTCTCATCTAGACCACCACACACACATACAGGACCCATACATAGCTTTCAGAAGAGGTACATTACGGCTCTTGGAGCAGGGAGAGAGGACCTAGTAGTAACCATCGAAGAGGCGGGGCCAGGAGCTATGAATCGACCTCTGCAACCACAAATAGGTGAGCACATACACACACACACACACACACACACACACAACACACGCACACACACACACACACACACACACAACGCGCACAACACACGCACATACACACACATACACACACACACAACACACACACACACACACATACACACACACACACACACACACACACACACACACACACACACACACACACACACACACACAACACACACACACACACACAACACACAACACACACACACACACACACCCACACACACACACACACACACACACACACACACACACACACACACACACACACTAATATCATTGAACAAATTAAACCATTAAATTATCTATGTACTTAAAGCAGATTATTAAGTGTTCACCGAAACCAGAGGTTAAAAATAACTGTTACTGAGAGATAAGCGGATTCTCTCTCATGTATCCTCTGTTGCCCCAAGTTATGTATCCTCTCCTGCACCATGTTGTGTATCCTCTCCTGCACCATCCTATGTATCCTCTCCTGCACCATGTTATGTATCCTCTGTTGCCCCAAGTTATGTATCCTCTCCTGCACCATGTTATGTATCCTCTCCTGCCCCATCCTATGTATCCTCTCCTGCACCATGTTATGTATCTTCTCCTGCCCCATCCTATGTATCCTCTCCTGCACCATGTTATGTATCCTCTCCTGCACCATGTTATGTATCCTCTCCTGCACCATGTTATGTATCCTCTCCTGCACCATGTTATGTATCCTCTCCTGCACCATCCTATGTATCCTCTCTTGCCCCAAGTTATGTATCCTCTCCTGCACCATGTTATGTATCCTCTCCTGCACCATCCTATGTATCCTCTCTTGCCCCATGTTATGTATCCTCTCCTGCACCATGCTATGTATCCTCTCCTGCACCATCCTATGTATCCTCTCTTGCCCCATGTTATGTATCCTCTCCTGCGCCATGTTATATATCTTCTGCCCCATCCTATGTATCCTCTCCTGCACCATGTTATGTATCTTCTCCTGTCCCATCCTATGTATCCTCTCCTGCACCATGTTATATATCTTCTGCCCCATCCTATGTATCCTCTCCTGCCCCATCCTATGTATCCTCTCCTGCACCATGTTATGTATCCTCTCTTGCCCAATCCTATGTATCCTCTCCTGCCCCATCCTATGTATCCTCTCCTGCACCATGTTATGTATCTTCTCCTGCCCCATCCTATGTATCCTCTCCTGCCCATCCTATGTATCCTCTCTTGCCCCATCCTATGTATCCTCTTCTGCACCATGTTATGTATCTTCTGTCCCATCCTATGTATCCTCTCCTGCCCCATCCTATGTATCCTCTCTTGCCCCATCCTATGTATCCTCTCCTGCACCATGTTATGTATCTTCTGCCCCATTCTATGTATCCTCTCTTGCCCCATGTTATGTATCCTCTCCTGCACCATGTTATGTATCCTCTCCTGCACCATCCTATGTATCCTCTCTCGCCCTATGTTATGTATCCTCTCTTGCCCCATGTTATGTATCCTCTCCTGCACCATGCTATGTATCCTCTCCTGCACCATGCTATGTATCCTCTCCTGCACCATGCTATGTATCCTCTCCTGCACCATGCTATGTATCCTCTCCTGCCCCATGCTATGTATCCTCTCCTGTTCCATGCTATGTATTCTCTTGTTTCATGTTGTGTATCCTCTCCTGCCCCATGCTATGTATCCTCTTGTTTCATGCTATGTATCCTCTTGCTTCATGCTATGTATCCTCTTCTGCCCCATGCTATGTATCCTCTTGTTTCATGCTATGTATCCTCTCCTGCCCCATGCTATGTATCCTCTCTTGCCCCATGCTATGTATCCTCTCCTGCCCCATGCTATGTATCCTCTCTTGCCCCATGCTATGTATCCTCTCTTGCCCCATGTTATGTATCCTCTCCTGCCCCATGCTATGTATCCTCTCTTGCCCCATGCTATGTATCCTCTCTTGCCCCATGCTATGTATCCTCTCTTGACCCATGCTATGTATCCTCTCTTGGCCCATGCTATGTATCCTCTCGCCCCATGCTATGTATCCTCTTCTTTCCCATGCTATGTATCCTCTCTTGCCCCATGTTATGTATCCTCTCCTGCCCCATGCTATGTATCCTCTCTTGACCCATGCTATGTATCCTCTCTTGCCCTATGTTATGTATCCTCTCCTGCCCCATGCTATGTATCCTCTCCTGCCCCATGCTATGTATCCTCTCCTGCCCCATGTTATGCATCCTCTCCTGCCCCATGCTATGTATCCTCTCCTGCCCCATGTTATGTATCCTCTCTTGCCCCATGCTATGTATCCTCTCCTGCCCCATGTTATGTATCCTCTCCTGCCCCATGTTATGTATCCTCTCCTGCCCCGTGTTATGTATCCTCTCCTTCCCCGTGCTATGTATCCTCTCCTTCTTCATGCTATGTATCCTTGTCCTCCACGCACACACATACAGGGAGCACAGAGAGTGGACCTAGTAGCGACCAGCGAAAAGGCGGGGCCAGGAGCTGTGACTCGACCCCACAACCACATACGGGTAAGCACAGACATCAGGAAATCGCAAATTTAAGCAGAATAATCAGAGTCAACATCAATCATCCGTTATAAATAAAATTCCCTAGCCTAAGGCGCCAGCTATGTAATTGATGCCTATCTGTGTCTCCCTGAGGGAGACGGGGAGAGATAGAGAACAGAAGTGCTGGTTATAGAAGTGTGTGTCGTCCCTGGTCGTCACTAGTTCACTGGTCGTCACTAGTTCACTGGTCGTCACTAGTTCACTGGTGGTCTCTGGTTCCCTGGTCGTCACTAGTTCACTGGTCGTCTCTGGTTCCCTGGTCGTCACTAGTTCACTGGTCGTCACTAGTTCACTGGTCGTCACTAGTTCACTGGTCGTCACTAGTTCACTGGTCGTCACTAGTTCACTGGTGGTCTCTGGTTCCCTGGTCGTCACTAGTTCACTGGTGGTCTCTGGTTCCCTGGTCGTCACTAGTGCACTGGTCGTCTCTGGTTCCCTGGTCGTCGCTAGTTCACTGGTCGTCACTAGTTCACTGGTCGTCACTAGTTCACTGGTCGTCACTAGTTCACTGGTCGTCACTAATTCACTGGTCGTCTCTGATTCCCTGGTCGTCACTAGTTCACTGGTCGTCTCTGGTTCCCTGGTCGTCGCTAGTTCACTGGTCGTCACTAGTTCACTGGTCGTCACTAGTTCACTGGTCGTCTCTGGTTCCCTTGTAGTCATTAGTTCACTGGTCGTCTCTGATTCCTTGGTCGTCGTTAGTTCACTGGTCGTCACTAGTTCACTGGTCGTCACTAGTTCACTGGTCGTCACTAATTCACTGGTCGTCACTAGTTCCCTGGTCGTCACTAGTTCACTGGTCGTCTCTGATTCCTTGGTCGTCACTAGTTCACTGGTCGTCTCTGATTCCTTGGTCGTCACTAGTTCACTGGTTCCCTGGTCATCACTAGTCGTCTCTGGTTCCCTGGTCGTCACTAGTTCACTGGTCGTCTCTGGTTCCCTGGTCGTCACTAGTTCACTGGTCGCCTCTGGTTCCTTGGTCGTCACTAGTTCACTAGTCATCTCTGGTTCCCTGGTCGTCACTAGTTCACTGGTCGTCTCTGGTTCCCTGGTCGTCACTAGTTCACTGGTCGTCTCTGGTTCCCTGGTCGTCACTAGTTCACTGGTCGTCTCTAGTTCCCTGATCGTCCCTGGTTCCCTAGCCGTTCCTAGTTTCCCGGTCGTCCCTGATCGTTCCTGGTTCCATGGTCGTTCCTAGTTCCCTGGTCGCTCCTGGTTCCCTGGGTCTCGTCCCTGGTCGTCTCATAACTGGTCGTCTCACTGTTGCGTCTTGTCCCTGGTTGTTTCACTGTTGCGTCTGGTTCCTGGTTGTCTCGTCCCTGGTTGTCTCGTCCCTGGTCGTCTCATAACTGGTTGTCTCACTGTTGCATCTCGTCCCTGGTAGTCTCATTGTTGCGTCTTGTCCCTGGTCGTCTAACTGTTGCGTCTCGTCCCTGTTCGTCTCATTGTTGCGTCTCGTCCCTGGTTGTCTCACTGTTGCGTCTCGTCCCTGGTCGTCTCACTGTTGTGTCTTGTCCCTGGTCGTCTCATTGTTGTGTCTCGTCCCTGGTCGTCTCATTGTTGTCTCGTCCCTGGTTGTCTCACTGTTGAGTCTCGTTCCTGGTCGTCTCACTGTTGGGTCTCGTCCCTGGTTGTCTCATTGTTGCGTCTCGTCCCTGGTCGTCTCATTGTTGCGTCTCGTCCCTGGTCGTCTCACTGTTGCGTCTCGTCCCTGGTCGTCTCACTGTTGCGTCTCGTCCCTGGTTGTCTCACTGTTGCGTCTCGTCCCTGGTAGTCTCATTGTTGCGTCTCGTCCCTGGTAGTCTCATTGTTGCGTCTCGTCCCTGGTCGTCTCACTGTTGCGTCTCGTCCCTGGTTGTCTCACTGTTGCGTCTCGTCCCTGGTCGTCTCACTGTTGCGTCTCGTCCCTGGTTGTCTCACTGTTGCGTCTCGTCCCTGGTCGTCTCACTGTTGCGTCTCGTCCCTGGTTGTCTCACTGTTGCGTCTCGTCCCTTCACTTAATTTATCAATATTCATATTTTCCTCTCTCTCTCCCTCCCTCTCCTCATATTTACTTCTAATTTTTCCCTGTTCACTCCCTCTCTTTCATTTCCCCTTTTTTTCTCCCTCTCGTTCTTCCCTCTTTCTCTCCCCTTCCTCTTCCCTTTCCCTCGCTTACTCTCCTTCTTCTCTTTCATGTTCCTTCTCTCCCCAAGCTGGTATTTTTACCTTGTCATCTCTCTATTTATTCTCCTTCTCCCCTCTGATTCCCTATCTCTAATTCCCGTTTTCTGATTCTTCTCTGATTTCTCTCTCTCTCTCTCACTATCTCTCTCTCTCGTGGGTAAGCTGCCGGAAGACAGAGAAAGCATTCTTAACTAGCCTGAAGACAGCAATGTTGCAACCAGAAATCAACGTGGTTAGTGCGTTGCAAAATTATGCCGACTTAGTGGACTTGTTTAGCTGCATTTCCAACAGTTTTGTACGTAGTTCGTACAGATGTAGTGTACCTCACCTCTGATGTAGTGTACCTCGCCTCTGATGTAGTGTACCTCGCCTCTGATGTAGTGTACCTCGTCTCTGATGTAGTGTACCTCACCTCTGATGTAGTGTACCTCACTTCTGATGTAGTGTACCTCACCTCTGATGTAGTGTACCTCACCTCTGATGTAGTGTACCTCACCTCTGATGTAGTGTACCTCACCTCTGATGTAGTGTACCTCACCTCTGATGTAGTGTACCTCACCTCTGATGTAGTGTACCTCACCTCTGATGTAGTGTACCTCACCTCTGATGTAGTGTACCTCGTCTCTGATGTAATGTACCTCGTCTCTGATGTAGTGTACCTCACCTCTGATGTAGTGTACCTTGTCTCTGATGTAATGTACCTCGTCTCTGATGTAGTGTACCTCACCTCTGATGTAGTGTACCTCGTCTCTGATGTAATGTACCTCACCTCTGATGTAGTGTACCTCGTCTCTGACGAAGCGTACCTTGTCTCTGACGAAGCGTACCTTGTCTCTGACGAAGCGTACCTTGTCTCTGACGAAGCGTACCTTGTCTCTGACGAAGCGTACCTTGTCTCTGACGAAGTGTACCTTGTCTCTGACTTAGTGTACCTCGTCTTCCGGAAGGACATTTGGCCCAGTAAAAGATACCAGATATATTAAGCAAATTTCTTAAATTTGCTTGTAACAGATAAGTGAACTGTAGATATAAATCCAATTGTACTCCTGTTAACCCTTTTGAGGCCTAGTTCCTAGGCCTTTCGTGTATCCATATGTTCTTGTGCTACCGTCCACAGGATGGCTATGGGGCGCACATTAAACTAGCCACTTCGGTGGCAAAATCTAAAGTCTAATCTAAACCGTACGTTGACAGCCCAGGTTACAATCTTCTTGACCGTGTCAGTGTTTTCAGAGAACACTCTACAGAAATATATCAGTGTTTTACAGTGTATCCCTGTCTTCAGAGCTGGAGCAGTGATTGGCTTAATAAGAGTAAAGAAAAAGCACTTTTAAATAAGTGTTTGGGTGGCGAAAAGTGGCGAGTGGGGTACCCCAAGGATCGGTTTTTGTTCCAGTCTTGTCAACATACACTCGTGATCCAAATTTGCTAAGCCAGCAGAAGAACGAAATGAAATGTGTGGTGTTCGCGGCTGTTAAGTAATCCACAGAGATACTTAAACAAGCTGTCACGGAGGTTAAAAGTGCAGAGTGAATTTCAGAATGGATTAGCCTGGAGAGAGTTCTGGGGGTCAACGCCCCCGCGGCCCGGTCTGTGACCAAAATATGTATGTCAGTTGTACTGAAACTCACTCACAGAGGCAAAGAAAGAGAACGACCTGACAACAGTTAATGATATATGACTACATTACACAGTGTTCTGATACCAGTAGCAGCAACACTAACACAGTGTTCTGATACCAGTAGCAGCAACACTAACACAGTGTTCTGATACCAGTAGCAGCAACACTAACACAGTGTTCTGATACCAGTAGCAGCAACACTAACACAATGTTCTGATACCAGTAGCAGCAACACTAACAACACAATGTTCTGATACCAGTAGCAGCAACACTAACACAATGTTCTGATACCAGTAGCAGCAACACTAACAACACAATGTTCTGATACCAGTAGCAGCAACACTAACACAATGTTCTGATACCAGTAGCAGCAACACTAACAACACAATGTTCTGATACCAGTAGCAGCAACACTAACAACACAATGTTCTGATACCAGTAGCAGCAACACTAACACAATGTTCTGATACCAGTAGCAGCAACACTAACAACACAATGTTCTGATACCAGTAGCAGCAACACTAACAACACAATGTTCTGATACCAGTAGCAGCAACACTAACACAATGTTCTGATACCAGTAGCAGCAACACTAACACAATGTTCTGATACCAGTAGCAGCAACACTAACACAATGTTCTGATACCAGTAGCAGCAACACTAACACAATGTTCTGATACCAGTAGCAGCAACACTAACACAATGTTCTGATACCAGTAGCACAATGTTCTGATACCAGTAGCAGCAACACTAACACAATGTTCTGATACCAGTAGCAGCAACACTAACAACACAATGTTCTGATACCAGTAGCAGCAACACTAACAACACAATGTTCTGATACCAGTAGCAGCAACACTAACACAATGTTCTGATACCAGTAGCAGCAACACTAACAACACAATGTTCTGATACCAGTAGCAGCAACACTAACAACACAATGTTCTGATACCAGTAGCAGCAACACTAACACAATGTTCTGATACCAGTAGCAGCAACACTAACAACACAATGTTCTGATACCAGTAGCAGCAACACTAACAACACAATATTCTTATACCAGTAGCAGCAACACTAACCACTCAATGTTCTGATACCAGTAGCAGCAACACTAACAACACAATGTTCTGATACCAGTAGCAGCAACACTAGCAACACAATGTTCTGATACCAGTAGCAGCAACACTAACAACACAATGTTCTGATACCAGTAGCAGCAACACTAACAACACAATGTTCTGATACCAGTAGCAGCAACACTAACAACACAATGTTCTGATACCAGTAGCAGCAACACTAACAACACAATGTTCTGATACCAGTAGCAGCAACACTAACAACACAATGTTCTGATACCAGTAGCAGCAACACTAACAACACAATGTTCTGATACCAGTAGCAGCAACACTAACAACACAATGTTCTGATACCAGTAGCAGCAACACTAAAACAATGTTCTGATACCAGTAGCAGCAACACTAACAACACAATGTTCTGATACCAGTAGCAGCAACACTAACAACACAATGTTCTGATACCAGTAGCAGCAACACTAACAACACAATGTTCTTATACCAGTAGCAGCAACACTAACAACACAATATTCTTATACCAGTAGCAGCAACACTAACAACACAATGTTCTTATACCAGTAGCAGCAACACTAACAACACAATATTCTTATACCAGTAGCAGCAACACTAACAACACAATGTTCTTATACCAGTAGCAGCAACACTAACAACACAATGTTCTGATACCAGTAGCAGCAACACTAACAACACAATGTTCTGATACCAGTAGCAGCAACACTAACACAATGTTCTGATACCAGTAGCAGCAACACTAACAACACAATGTTCTGATACCAGTAGCAGCAACACTAACAACACAATGTTCTGATACCAGTAGCAGCAACACTAACAACACAATGTTCTGATACCAGTAGCAGCAACACTAACAATGTTCTGATACCAGTAGCAGCAACACTAACAACACAATGTTCTGATACCAGTAGCAGCAACACTAACAATGTTCTGATACCAGTAGCAGCAACACTAACAACACAATGTTCTGATACCAGTAGCAGCAACACTAACACAATGTTCTGATACCAGTAGCAGCAACACTAACAACACAATGTTCTGATACCAGTAGCAGCAACACTAACAACACAATGTTCTGATACCAGTAGCAGCAACACTAACAACACAATGTTCTGATACCAGTAGCAGCAACACTAACACAATGTTCTGATACCAGTAGCAGCAACACTAACAACACAATGTTCTGATACCAGTAGCAGCAACACTAACAACACAATGTTCTGATACCAGTAGCAGCAACACTAACACAATGTTCTGATACCAGTAGCAGCAACACTAACACAATGTTCTGATACCAGTAGCAGCAACACTAACACAATGTTCTGATACCAGCAGCAGCAACACTAACAACACAATGTTCTGATACCAGTAGCAGCAACACTAACACAATGTTCTGATACCAGTAGCAGCAACACTAACACAATGTTCTGATACCAGCAGCAGCAACACTAACAACACAATGTTCTGATACCAGTAGCAGCAACACTAACAACACAATGTTCTGATACCAGTAGCAGCAACACTAACAACACAATGTTCTGATACCAGTAGCAGCAACACTAACAACACAATATTCTTATACCAGTAGCAGCAACACTAACAACACAATGTTCTGATACCAGTAGCAGCAACACTAACAACACAATGTTCTGATACCAGTAGCAGCAACACTAACAACACAGTTCTGATACCAGTAGCAGCAACACTAACACAATGTTCTGATACCAGTAGCAGCAACACTAACAACACAATGTTCTGATACCAGTAGCAGCAACACTAACAACACAATGTTCTGATACCAGTAGCAGCAACACTAACACAATGTTTTGATACCAGTAGCAGCAACACTAACAACACAATGTTCTGATACCAGTAGCAGCAACACTAACAACACAATGTTCTGATACCAGTAGCAGCAACACTAACACAATGTTTTGATACCAGTAGCAGCAACACTAACCACTCAATGTTCTGATACCAGTAGCAGCAACACTAACACAATGTTCTGATACCAGTAGCCGCAACACTGACACAATGTTTTGATACCAGTAGCAGCAACACTAACACAATGTTTTGATACCAGTAGCAGCAACACTAACAACACAATGTTCTGATACCAGTAGCAGCAACACTAACACAATGTTCTGATACCAGTAGCCGCAACACTAACACAATGTTTTGATACCAGTAGCAGCAACACTAACAACACAATGTTCTGATACCAGTAGCAGCAACACTAACAACACAATGTTCTGATACCAGTAGCAGCAACACTAACACAATGTTCTGATACCAGTAGCAGCAACACTAACAACACAATGTTCTGATACCAGTAGCAGCAACACTAACAACACAATGTTCTGATACCAGTAGCAGCAACACTAACACAATGTTCTGATTCCAGTAGCAGCAACACTAACACAATGTTCTGATACCAGTAGCAGCAACACTAACACAATGTTCTGATACAAGCAACACTAATACAATGTTCTTATACCAGTAACATCAACACTAACAACACAATGTTCTTATACCAGTAGCAGCAACACTAACAACACAATGTTCTGATACCAGTAGCAGCAACACTAACAACACAATGTTCTGATACCAGTAGCAGCAACACTAACACAATGTTCTGATACCAGTAGCAGCAACACTAACAACACAATGTTCTGATACCAGTAGCAGCAACACTAACAACACAATGTTCTGATACCAGTAGCAGCAACACTAACAACACAATGTTCTTATACCAGTAGCAGCAACACTAACACAATGTTCTGATACCAGTAGCAGCAACACTAACAACACAATGTTCTTATACCAGTAGCAGCAACACTAACAACACAATGTTCTTATACCAGTAGCAGCAACACTAACACAATGTTCTGATACAAGCAACACTAACACAATGTTTTGATACAAACACCAAGACTAACATTATAGTTAACTTGATAACCATATCACCAGAAATAACCTTAACACAACAATGGTCTCGACTCCATCTTGGATATGGTGTCCAGTACTTGCACCTTCGCTATATACAACATATATAGACACACGTAAAAGAATACAAAGAGAAACAAAACTCATACCATCAATCCTTGAGATACTTAAACAAGTTTCATTACCTCAAGCGTGAAGATAAATTATCCGATTCCAATTATATTAAATTCCGTGGTATGAAGTTTTACATGAATGTTGGTAAGAGGCCTTCCCCCGAGTGTGGTACCTTGGTACTATTGTCCTTGTGCATGACAGTAAGGTCATCCACATCTCTGTGGTACTGAAGTCTCGGATGAGATGACAGATACATCCAGGTCGAGTCCAGAGTAGTGATAAGTCGTCTTGTTCGATTCTGTATTCTGTAAAGTAGATGAGACGGGGGGGCAAGGAATCCATGATGGTGGAGCATACTCCAGGTGTGAGCATTTGTGCTTTGTACAGCGTTTTGCAGCCTCTATTCTCCAGCAAGTGCGACATACATCTTAGTGCTGTTAGCTTCTTGACTGCCTTGCTTGGAAAATTTGCCAAGTGGATCTTCATAGACATGTTGGAGCCCTATTACACTCTTACTATATCTAGCTCCTCCCCGGGTTCTATCCTTCTTCCATTCATTATTACAATTATTATCATGCTGTCTAGAAACCATTTGTGTTTTCTCAGAAGCAAATGTAACCTGACATCGAGTTCCCCAGGCTGATTTAGCTATAAGCTGGTGATTGATGTAACTTACAGCAGCTGGCATTTCCTTCCTTGCATAAGTAAATGTCAGAGTACAGTCGTCTGCATATACGTGTTATTCTGGAATGAGTTGAAGAAGGTCACTGAAGTAGACATTCCATAACAGTAGTCCAAGCACACTTCTCTGTGGAACATTTGCACCAGTGGTGTCTTGTTGACCTTGCCCCATTGAGAACTACTCATAGAGATCTAACTTGAAGGTAATCACTGAGACAGTGGAGAGCTGGTGACTCCTAGTGCTTGTAGTTTTGCCTAGAGTCCCCAGGCAACATACTCGGTCAAGGGACCAGCAATGTCCAGTGCCACTACGCAGTTGATTTTGGACTCTTTCAGTGACTGGTGGCACATAGTGGAGAGGTGTAACAGCAGACCAGCAGCAGAGAAACCTCTCCTGAAGATATGTGACTGGTGGCACATAGTGGAGAGGTGTAACAGCAGACCAGCAGCAGAGAAACCTCTCCTGAAGCCATAATGACGACCACAAACAATGTGACTATCACTATGCTATCGTTTCTCCTGAGATTATTGTCTGAAGAATTTTGCCAGTGACTGTCACTGGTCTATAGTTGCTGGTCACCACTTTTATTCTGGTCCCTGACCAAGGCTCACCAGGTCTTTGAGACTACCCTTGCAGATATATATATTTATATCACTCTCGTCTTCGAAATTTATACCAAACCTAACATCGAGGTTGACCGTCCACAACTTTGTGATTTAAGTCAATTATTGGGTTTCCAAAGTCAGTAATCTCGTCTCTGAGTCTACACACGTGATTTATCTTTCTCTAATTACTTTCCTCAAGTTCATAATGTGAGATTATCTAGCCAATAGTTACAGTTTTAAAGTGATTACTGGAAGTTAAATGACCTAGGCACTGAATTACCTTTACGAGATTAATACTTAATAATAATAATCATAATAACAATTGACATAAGGATAGATTTAAAATTCATATTAAATATTTCCATATATATATATATATATATATATATATATATATATATATATATATATATATATATATATATATATATATATATATATATATATATATATATATATATATATATATATATATATATATATATATATATATATATATATATATATATATATATATATATATATATATATATATATATATATATATATATATATATAATTACAGATGCAAAATATAATCATTGTATAAGTGATTGTATAATGTTTATAAGTGATGCTGATAAGTTGATGTTATTAATGTTGATGATTTGATGTTTATTAATGTTACAGAACGAGTTATAGATGTTTTAAAGATTGTTATTATTTAGAATACAAATGTTATCTTCTGAAAGAGATTATCAGCTTCTCTTGATGATCTCCTTCACAACATTGTGTCTAACATGACACCCTTGTGGATCTTGGGCAGTTCTGATCATGCAGACTGTTTTAGTCAGCTCAGCTACTACTATGCAGCACTTGCACTCACTGTAAATAAGAATCTCTTGGTCAAAACGTGTTTCAGTCACTGAGATGTGAATTGTTGTGAGAAAGTCACCTGAGTGATGTGCACTCACGGCTTAAAGGTGACCTCTGCCCTTTTCAGAACTCTCATCTTCCAACATCAGAAATCTTTCAGGCTGTGAGGTTAGCTAGACTGTGTGGTACATAGTTTCAACTGGTCTTGCCTAGCCTACCTGGGGTCATCCACTCGTTCACAATTACGAACGTGTTCATTCAGAATTTGATTCAACATTTTGGTGGATTCACTGGAACAGATTATTATTATTATAATCAAGGGGAAGCGCTAAACCCGGAGGATTATACAGCGCCTGGGGGGGGATGTGGAAGGCATTCAGGCTTAATTCGGGGAACTGGAGCACAGATCCAATTACCTAAATCAAGAGCCCCTCACGAACATCAAGGAACCTTCCCTGAGGGGTCATTGGGACAGAAAGACAAGGCTGTGTAAGAGGCTGTATGTGCAGTCAGCCTAATGTGACTACAAGTGTGGCTTTCTTCAGCTGTTCTTCCACTGAAAGATTTAGCACTTTTCTAGCATATGTCGTGCCGAATAGGTAAAATTGGTCAATTAGCAAGAACACATTTAAAATTAATTATTATAAAATTTTCTCTTACTTTTTTTTTCCCATTTATGTTAATTTAAAAATCAATAATTTTGTACCAAAAGAACCTTAGAAAACTTACCTAACCTTATCATAACAAGTGCAATTTAATTTAGCCTAATCCAAGTAAATATATTTTACATAAGTTTACAATAATTTAATAATAAACAAACAATGTAGTATATTTTTTTCGTTAGGTACAGAATGATTTTTGCGAAATTATTGCATACACAAATTTTTGCTTGTCTTATTCGGCAAGAAGAGCGTTGCTATTTAAGCCATAACCGCAAGTTTTACTTATTCGACACGAAATATATATATATATATATATATATATATATATATATATATATATATATATATATATATATATATATATATATATATAGTGTAGAGAGACTGGGACAGACACACAGGCTGACAGACAGATAGACAGAGAAACAGACAGGCAGGCAGATAGACAGACAGGCAGGCAGATAGACAGGCAGGTTGACAGAGACAGGCAGGCAGATAGACAGACAGGCAGGTTGACAGACAGATAGACATACAGACAGATAGACAGACAGACAGATAGACAAACAGATAAACAGACATAGACAGACAGACAGACAGACTCCAACACAACACGTGGTAAACAATACAAAGAAAAATCTCGAACCTGCATTTGGCGGCCAGTTAAAATCACCACCAGAAGCCTATCATAAATATTGCAAAGAAAAGTAATCTATTCTACCAAGAATGTATATATATATATATATATATATATATATATATATATATATATATATATATATATATATATATATATATATATATATATATATATATATATATATATATCATATTCTGTTTATTCTCTATGTTAGATCAATTTTCCTGTCATTTCTCTTCTTGTTTCACTCCCTGGTCGGCATATTTCGATTTCCTTTACATCTAGTGAATGAATTTATACTAAATTAAGAAATGCTTATTGAAGGAGGAGCTTCGTTACACCGTTGAGACAATTCAGTGTCGTTAATAAACATGGCTGTGAGTGGTGTTTTCCGCCGCCTAGCGGGCCAACATCCTCATCAATTCCTTCTTATCCCCTTCATAAAATATGCCCACCGACTAATCTGCAGCGTCTAGTGGACATGAAAGCACTTGGGCGAAATTCAGCTCAACATGTAATTTGATTTTCCAGGGGAATATCTGGTCCGCATTTTCAACTTGAGCAAATTCCCCCATTCCATTGAGGCGGCATCTTCCCAATTTCCCTGCCATCTCCCTTTGCCTCTAGCCTCATCCGCCTCTAGGTAAAAAATCCACCCCGTTTTTTCCCCTCCCGCGACGCTGTGCCAGTAGGAGGCGCTGATTGGCTGGGAGGCGGAGCCCGGTGGGAGCCTCGCGAGCTGATTGGCGGAGAGGATGTGTGGTGGGGGAGAAGGGGGGATTAAGGCGTCCGTTGGGAGGGACCCCAAATGAGGAGGCGGAGATTTTTCCTACCTCGCCTCAGACGGGAACTCCGTATTTGATTAACGTTACCATTTTGGCAGCCTGGATTAATTATACGGCCGGACATACTTTTTCCAGGTGTCCATGTATATTCATCAAGTGACTTTATTGAGGTGGGGAAGAATAAAGATGAGGAAGACTGGAGAAACTTGAGGATAAACAATAAATCTTGCGGTCTGGCCAAGTCATCTGCAGCAGCCAGCGCGCGCCTCCCATATTTTACCTCCCCGCTGCTTAAATAACGTCAGATACAAGAGGAATTCGTTCTCGCCGAATGATATAATTCTGAATTTGATTAGTTGAAGTAACAATAGAGCGCCAGGCGATGTTTGTTGAAATATAATTATAAAGTGGACATGAGCCAGGCGTGTGCACAGGGAACCAAGTCATGTCTAATTACGACAGCGCCATCTGCCGGTTAAAACTGTTAAAACTGCCATAATCCGCCTTCATATATACCCTTCCACAAATATATATACATGTATATATATTATATATATATATATATATATATATATACATGTATATATATTATATATATATATATATATATATATTTGTTTTGAGTTTCTGAGTTTTCTTTATACTGAATCAACCACCGTCATTTATGTGTACTTGTGTATGCTTTATCAGAGGCTGTGTACGTATGACGTCAGGGCTTGTGTACGTATGACGTCAGAGCCTGTGTACGTATGAGGTCAGAGCCTGTGTGTACGTATGTGAGGTTGTCAGGCCCTGTGTGTACGTATGTTAGGTTGTTAGAGCCTGTGTGTACGTATGTTAGGTTGTCAGAGCCTGTGTGTACGTATGTTGTCAGAGCCTGTGTGTACGTATGTTAGGTTGTCAGAGCCTGTGTGTACGTATGCTAGGTTGTCAGAGCCTGTGTGTACGTATGTTAGGGTGTCAGAGCATGTGTGTATGTATGTATGTTAGGTTGTCAGAGCCTGTGTGTACGCATGTTAGGTTGTCAGAGCCTGTGTGTACGTTTGTAACGTTGTCAGAGCCTGTGTGTATACGTATGTGTGGATGTCAGAGCCTGTGTGTATACGTATGTGTGGATGTCAGAGCCTGTGTGTACGTATGTTAGGTTGTCAGAGCCTGTGTGTACGTATGTGAGGTTGTAAGAGCCTGTGTGTACTTATGTGAGGTTGTCAGCGCTTGTGTGTACTTATGTTAGGTTGTCAGCCTGTGTACGTATGTTAGGTTGTCAGAGCCTATGTGTACGCATGTTAGGTTGTCAGAGCCTCTGTGTACGTACGTTAGGTTGTCAGAGCCTGTGTGCGTATGTGGGGTTGTCAGAGGCTGTGTACGTATATCAGTACACATATGTACGTAAAACGCTTTATTAGTCAATGTGCACACATCATGATACAATGAACGTGTGTATGTTTGAGAGTACACAAAGTGTAGTCGTTCATAAATCTGATTACTCCATGTGTACATATGTGTGTGTATCACTTCGCGATGCATCTCAGGAAGCTGTGTGTGTGTGTGTTGCTTAACCGTGTACACGTGTACAAGTGTGTGCGTTAGGAACTGTGAGCACAGTCTGTGTACATATGTGCACGGCATCCAAGCGTACGTGGACGTACGCCGTGTGCGTCTTGGGCCTGTAGATCAAGCCGTGTGTGCAGAACGTGTGTGTAGATGTGTGGAGAGGAGGGGGTTAGCATGTGGGGAAATAGCGGGGGGTAGAGGGGGAGGGGGAAAACAGACAGTGATGTCCCCCCCACCAATTCCCCCCCCACTCCTTCCCCACCTCAACGCAAACCGGTGAAGAAATCCCTACCCTCCCTCCCTGCTTTCTCCCCGCACTCCCCACCCTGGCGGCTTGGGAGAAGAAGTGTGTGTGTGCGTGTTGTGTACGTGTGTGTGTGTGTGTTATGTGTACGTGTATGTGTGTGTGTGCGTACCACAGCGCAGGCGTACCAAAGAGTATTTAGTTCTTGTGCAATATTTAAGTTGCATATATGATTGAATATTAGGCTACATTGTATAGTGTAGAATACGTATTGTAGAGTAGTCAGTGTTTTAGTGAGTGTTTTAGCGAATGTTTTGGTGTTTTAGCCAATATTTAGGTGGTTTAGCCAGTGTTTTAGTGTTTTGGAAAGTATTTTAGAGATTAGTGTTTTAGGGTGATGTTTGTGTATGCTCCGAGGATAGCAGCAGTACAAAACAAGCGAATGTGTGTTAGCTTATGTATACTCACCTATATGTGGTTGCAGGGGTCGAGTCACAGCTCCTGGCTATGTGTGTGTATATGTGTACTCATCCAGTACCTGCCAGAACTCCGCTCCAGCATCAGGACTGAAGGTAGCTGAGTACTGACCTGGCCTGGCTTCGGTTCCTGAGTAGACCAGATCACCCAGGAAGAACTGTGTCACACCAGTAGACTCGGGGTCGACATAGCGTCGACCAACCCCTATAGTGGCTCTAGTCGACACTTTACCACACTTTTCTTTTCATCAGGTCGAAATTTGTCGAGATGGTGAGCGTGAGGGAGAGAACAGAGAAAAAATGGGAAAATAGGTAGGGAGATAATAGGGCGGCAGGTAATGTGGTGAGGGAGAAAGGGAGACAAGTAGGGAAACTTCACGCAGTAAGGGAGAGAATACAAGTAGGAGATTGTAGTGATGGAGGCCAGTGATGGAGACCAGTGTTGGAGGCCAGGGATGGAGACCACATCAGCATCTATAGTCTAGAGTCTCTAGACTCGAGAGAGACAAAAAAAATTTAAACTATCTAATTATTTTTTAAATCTTATGTGCCCTTTTAAGCCTATTTCAAACCTCTAACCAATACACAGATGTTTGTGGCTATTCTTAAGAAAGGAAGTCTTGAAGACTCTTTCGTTGGGACGACGTTTCGCTCTATGTTTCATTCTGTGTAGAGATTTATTAAGTTATGTTTCACTCTTTGTGGAGCTTTATCAAGTTGTTTCACTCCTCGTGGAGCTTTATCAAGTTATGTTTCACTCTTTGTGGAGCTTTATCAAGTTATGTTTCACTCTTTGTGGAGCTTTATCAAGTTATGTTTCACTCTTTGTAAAGCTTTAACAAGTTACGTTTCACTCTTTGTAAAGCTTTAACAAGTTATGTTTCACTCTCTGTAAAGCTTTAACAAGTTATGTTTCACTCTTTGTAAAGCATTAACAAGTTATGTTTCACTCTTTGTAAAGCTTTAACAAGTTACGTTTCACTCTTTGTAAAGCTTTAACAAGTTATGTTTCACTCTTTGTAAAGCTTTAACAAGTTACGTTTCACTCTTTGTAAAGCTTTAACAAGTTACGTTTCACTCTTTGTAAAGCTTTAACAAGTTACGTTTCACTCTTTGTAAAGCTTTAACCATATCACCACGACTATCAGTTATTATGTTATTATCGAATATTAACGCAGCTATAATTACAAAGCTAATTAAGACGTAAGAATCACAGTCATTAAAGTGTTTATCCTCTGGAGTACAAGTGTTCACTCTCTGTGTACTCTGTACACTCCTTGTGCACTCTATGCAACAACTACTATAAGAATGGTACAAGTGCACATTCCACAGTAACCACGTCTGGAACAATTAATTCCTGGACAGCCTGTAGAGGAAATAGATTCTTGACTATCTACTCGCCAGGACATAGAACCTTCTCTATCTCTTCCAGAGAAAGTGTTAGTGCGTTCAGAACTTCATATAACCTAACTTATGAGTGCTGAGACTGGGCCCAAGAGCTGAGCCTCACCAATCACTGACAAAATTAAGAAAAAACAGTAGGCATCTTTGAAATCACTGGTGCTGTGTATTGGGTGCTCCATCAGTGTGGAACACCCAGTACACAGCACAGTGTGGAACACCCAGTACACATCAGTGTGGAACACCCAGTACACAACACCAGTGTGGGACACCCAGTACACAACACCAGTGTGGAACACCCAGTACACATCAGTGTGGAACACCCAGTACACATCAGTGTGGAACACCCAGTACACAACACCAGTGTGGGACACCCAGTACACAACACCAGTGTGGAACACCCAGTACACAACACCAGTGTGGAACACCCAGTACACAACACCAGTGTGGAACACTCAGTACACAGCACCAGTGTGGAACACCCAGTACACAACACCAGTGTGGAACACTCAGTACACAGCAGCAGTGTGGAACACTCAGTACACAGCACCAGTGTGGAATACCCAGTACACAGCACCAGTGTGGGACACCCAGTACACAGCACCAGTGTGGAACACCCAGTACACAACACCAGTGTGGGACACCCAGTACACAGCACCAGTGTGGAACACCCAGTACACAACACCAGTGTGGAACACTCAGTACACAGCACCAGTGTGGAACACCCAGTACACAACACCAGTGTGGAACACTCAGTACACAGCAGCAGTGTGGAACACTCAGTACACAGCACCAGTGTGGAATACCCAGTACACAGCACCAGTGTGGAACACTCAGTACACAGCACCAGTGTGGAACACCAAGTACATAAAACCAGTGTGGGACACCCAGTACACAGCACCAGTGTGGAACACCCAGTACACAACACCAGCGTGGAACACTCAGTACACAGTACCAGTGTGGAACACCCATTACACAGCACCAGTGTGGAACACTCAGTACACAACACCAGTGTGGAACACCCAGTACACAGCACCAGTGTGGAACACCCAGTACACAACACCAGCGTGGAACACTCAGTACACAGTACCAGTGTGGAACACCCAGTACACAGCACCAGTGTGGGACACCCAGTACACAGCACCAGTGTGGAACACCCAGTAACCAACACCAGTGTGGAACACCCAGTACACAGCACCAGTGTGGAACACTCAGTACACAGCACCAGTGTGGAATACCCAGTACACAACACCAGTGTGGAACACTCAGTACACAGCAGCAGTGTGGAACACTCAGTACACAGCACCAGTGTGGAACACTCAGTACACAGCACCAGTGTGGAATACCCAGTACACAACACCAGTGTGGAACACTCATTACACAGCACCAGTGTGGAACACTCAGTACACAGCACCAGTGTGGAACACTCAGTACACAGCACCAGTGTGGAACACCCAGTACACAGCAGCAGTGTGGAACACTCAGTACACAACACCAGTGTGGAACACTCAGTACACAGCAGCAGTGTGGAACACTCAGTACACAGCAGCAGTGTGGAACACTCATTACACAGCACCAGTGTGGAACACTCAGTACACAGCACCAGTGTGGAACACTCAGTACACAGCACCAGTGTGGAACACTCAGTACACAACACCAGTGTGGAACACTCAGTACACAGCACCAGTGTGGAACACTCAGTACACAGCACCAGTGTGGAACACTCAGTACACAGCAGCAGTGTGGAACACTCAGTACACAGCACCAGTGTGGAACACTCAGTACACAGCACCAGTGTGGAACACTCAGTACACAGCACCAGTGTGGAACACTCAGTACACAGCAGCAGTGTGGGACACCAGTACACAGCACCAGTGTGGAACACTCAGTACACAGCACCAGTGTGGAACACTCAGTACACAGCAGCAGTGTGGAACACTCAGTACACAGTACCAGTGTGGAACACTCAGTACACAGCACTAGTGTGGAACACTCAGTACACAGCACCAGTGTGGAACAGTACACAGCAGCAGTGTGGAACACTCAGTACACAGTACCAGTGTGGAACACTCAGTACACAGCACCAGTGTGGAACACTCAGTACACAGCAGCAGTGTGGAACACTCAGTACACAGCAGCAGTGTGGAACACTCAGTACACAGTACCAGTGTGGAACACTCAGTACACAGCACTAGTGTGGAACACTCAGTACACAGCACCAGTGTGGAACACTCAGTACACAGCACCAGTGTGGAACACTCAGTACACAGCACCAGTGTGGAACACTCAGTACACAGCACCAGTGTGAACACTCAGTACACAGCACCAGTGTGGAACACTCAGTACACAGCACCAGTGTGGAACACTCAGTACACAGCACCAGTGTGGAACACTCAGTACACAGCACCAGCGTGGAACACTCAGTACACAGCACCAGCGTGGAACACTCAGTACACAGCACCAGTGTGGAACACTCAGTACACAGCACCAGTGTGGAACACTCAGTACACAGCACCAGTGTGGAACACTCAGTACACAGCACCAGTGTGGAACACTCAGTACACAGCACCAGTGTGGAACACTCAGTACACAGCACCAGTGTGGAACACTCAGTACACAGCACCAGTGTGGAACACTCAGTACACAGCACCAGTGTGGAACACTCAGTACACAGCAGCAGTATGGAACACTCAGTACACAGCACCAGTGTGGAACACTCAGTACACACCACCAGTGTGGAACACTCAGTACACAGCACCAGTGTGGAACACTCAGTACACAGCACCAGTGTGGAACACTCAGTACACAGCACCAGTGTGGAACACTCAGTACACAGCACCAGTGTGGAACACTCAGTACACAGCACCAGTGTGGAACACTCAGTACACAGCACCAGTGTGGAACACTCAGTACACAGCACCAGTGTGGAACACTCAGTACACAGCACCAGTGTGGAACACTCAGTACACAGCACCAGCGTGGAACACTCAGTACACAGCACCAGTGTGGAACACTCAGTACACAGCACCAGTGTGGAACACCCAGTACACAGCACCAGTGTGGGACACCCAGTACACAGCACCAGTGTGGAACACCCAGTACACAACACCAGTGTGGAACACTCAGTACACAGCACCAGTGTGGAACACTCAGTACACAGCACCAGTGTGGAACACTCAGTACACAGCACCAGTGTGGAACACTCAGTACACAACACCAGTGTGGAACACTCAGAACACATCCATCAGATATTCTGGAATACAGATTTAATACAATGCTCTGAGACCACATCTCGTAAATGTAAACTGAATTCTCAACTTACCCATCAACAATGAAAACGTTTTGACACCGTATTATTATTATTATTATTATTATTATTAGTAGTAGTAGTAGTAGTAGTAGTAACAGTAGTAGTAAAAGTTGTAGTAGTAGCAGCAGCGTATGCAGTAGCTGGCTGCAGCAGCAGCAGTAGCAGCAGCGTGCTGCAGCAGCAGCATAGCAGCTTGCAGCTAGCAGTAATACAGCAGGCAGCAGCAGCAGCAGCGCAGCAGCAGCAGCAGCAGTTAGCGTGCAGCTGTGCAGCAGCACGCGCAGTGCAGCAGCTGCAGCAGCAGCAGCAGCAGCAGCAAGCGCGGCCGCAGCACGCAGCCGCTAGCAGCAGCTGCTGCCTGCCGCCGCGCGCTGCTTAGCAGCAGCAGCAGCAGCAGTTGCAGCAGCAGCGCAGCAGCGCAGCAGCAGCAGCAGCAGTTGCAGCAGCAGCAGCAACAGCAGCGCGCAGCAGCAGCAGTGCAGCAGCAGCTGCAGCAGCAGCGAGCAGCAGCAGCAGCAGCAGCAGCAGCAGCAGCAGCAGCAGCAGCAGCAGCAGCAGCAGCAGCAGCAGCAGCAGCAGCAGCAGCAGCAGCAGCAGCAGCAGCAGCAGTTGCAGCGCAGCACCGCGCTGCAGTGCAGCAGCTAGCAGAGCAGCAGCTGCAGTAGCAGTAGCAGCAGCTAGCAGTAGCTAGCATGCTAGCTGCTGCAGCTGAACTGCCTATTGGGGTGCTGCAAGCCCCAGGGGTGAACCGTGTCCTCACCCCACCAACACACTTGGGGTGAACCGTGTCCTCACACCACCAACACACTTGGGGTGAACCGCGTCCTCACCCCACCTACACACTTGGGGTGAACCGTGTCCTCACCCCACCAACACACTTGGGGTAAACCGTGTCCTCACCCCACCAACACACTTGGGGTGAACCGTGTCCTCACCCCACCAACACACTTGGGGTGAACCGTGTCCTCACCCCACCAACACACTTGGGGTGAACCGTGTCCTCACCCCACCAACACACTTGGGGTGAACCGTGTCCTCACCCTACCAACACACTTGGGGTGAACCGTGTTCTCACCCCACCAACACACTCGGGGTGAACCGTGTCCTCACCCCACCAACACACTTGGGGTGAACCGTGTCCTCACCCCACCAACACACTTGGGGTGAACCGTGTCCTCACCCCATCAACACACTTGGGGTGAACCGTGTTCTCACCCCACCAACACACTTGGGGTGAACCGTGTTCTCACCCCACCAACACACTTGTGGTGAACCGTGTCCTCACCCCACCAACACACTTGGGGTGAACCGTGTTCTCACCCCACCAACACACTTGGGGTGAACCGTGTTCTCACCCCACCAACACACTTGGGGTGAACCGTGTCCTCACCCCACCAACACACTTGGGGTGAACCGTGTTCTCACCCCACCAACACACTTGGGGTGAACCGTGTTCTCACCCCACCAACACACTTGGGGTGAACCGTGTCCTCACCCCACCAACAAACTTGGGGTGAACCGTGTCCTCACCCCACCAACACACTTGGGGTGAACCGTGTCCTCACCCTACCAACACACTTGGGGTGAACCGTGTTCTCACCCCACCAACACACTTGGGGTGAACCGTGTCCTCACCCCACCAACACACTTGGGGTGAACCGTGTCCTCACCCCACCAACACACTTGGGGTGAACCGTGTTCTCACCCCACCAACACACTTGGGGTGAACCGTGTTCTCACCCCACCAACACACTTGGGGTGAACCGTGTTCTCACCCCACCAACACACTTGGGGTGAACCGTGTTCTCACCCCCACCAACACACTTGGGGTGAACCGTGTCCTCACCCCACCAACACACTTGGGGTGAACCGTGTCCTCACCCCACCAACACACTTGGGGTGAACCGTGTTCTCACCCCACCAACACACTTGGGGTGAACCGTGTTCTCACCCCACCTTGGGGTGAACAAACACACTTGGGGTGAACCGTGTCCTCACCCCACCAACACACTTGGGGTGAACCGTGTCCTCACCCCACCAACACACTTGGGGTGAACCGTGTCCTCACCCCACCAACACACTTGGGGTGAACCGTGTCCTCACCCCACCAACACACTTGGGGTGAACCGTGTCCTCACCCCACCAACACACTTGGGGTGAACCGTGTTCTCACCCCACCAACACACTTGGGGTGAAACTATTTATCAAATATAGTTTCCACCACCACCAACAGCCTGGCAGGTCAGAGACTAGGCCCTGTTCCTCCAGTAAGAATATAATAATTCCATTACCAGGGTTAGGTGTAGAATATACTTTGTATGTTAATGTATGTAACTATTCAAGTGTACCTCTACCCCATTAAACTTATTTAATTGGTTGAAAAAGAAGGCTTGGGAATTTATTTTGAAGGAGCTTTCTAATTATTATTATTATTATTATTATTAGTAAGTTTATTCAGGTACAGGTACATATAATAGTTACATAGATTATCATACATAGCAGCATATGTGTGGATTACCCACCAGGATAAACCAAAAATATCAAAGTAACTTGTTTCCACTGGGATCCTTGACATATTATTATTGTTAAAAACCTTTGTAATAAGTACCAACAAGTTGGTTTAGAAAATCACGTAAGGAAACACTAGGATATATTTATTAGAAAACGTTTCAGTCTTGGGACCTTGATCAAGATGCCAGGGCCGAAACGTTTACTAAAAAATGTCCTAGTGTTTGCTTACGTGTTTTCCTAAAATATATTTATTATTATTATAACTCGCTGATATTTTTAGGTAGACATGGATTTCTAAGGGGGGCTTCTGCCCCCCCTCTTTGGTGCCACCACTGTCCATTAATTTGAAATAAAGAAATCGTTGACCAGCGTCGACAAACTGAGTGGACGATTTTTTTTTATCCTAGTTACTGCTGTTATTTACCTACAAGTGCTCCGTTCTTTTTAGTAAGAGAAAAAAATGTACGTTTTCTATGACAGGTGATTTTAATGCTGCCATTGTACCATAAGGGTACCATTATAGTACCATAACAGCACCATTATTGCACCATAACCAATATCATTGTACCATAATGCCATTATATATATATATATATATATATGTGCAATAAGATCACAGTAAACAGGTGACTACTTGATAATGTGAGTAGTCACGAAAGCGCTTGGAATTTCTCTATTCTTTCAGAGTGGTTGTTTTGCATATATATATATATATATATATATATATATATATATATATATATATATATATATATATATATATATATATATATATATATATATATATATATATATATTACTCCAGGCACTTACTACCTACCATACCTATTTCCTTCATAAGGTAAGGGGATATCTAACCGTAGGTATCCCCTTCCTAATGTGTATTTGTATAAGGGGGAGGGGTGTTTGCCCCCAAGAGGGGATGAGGTTGTTAACCTCAGTTGGGGAAGGGGGTTGTTTGCCCCCTACTTGGGGAGGGGGTTGTGTGCCCCTAGAGATGGGGGGGTTGTGTGCCCCCTAGAGTTGGGGAGGGGTTGTTTACCTTAGTTGGGAAGTTGGTGGTTTGCCCCTTAGACTTGGGGAGGGGGTTGCTTCCACAACAGAAAGGTAGGAGGTTTGCCTCCCCCCCCCCCTTGAGTAAGGATCTGATCTCCCTGTCTTTGGCTGGGACCTGATTGTTTCCCATTCTTCCCAGGTACTGACTGACCCTTACATAATAATTATATGCAATAATAATAATAATAATAATGATAGTAACTAATATTATTATTATAATCAAAAGGAAGAGGTAAAACTAGTAAGTGTAATAATTACAATAGTATTAATGTGGCGTTCATGTCACGGCTAGAGAATCACTCCTGCGATAGGCTTCAAACTTGTGATTCCATGTCACTGTTCATTGGTTTGTCCTTAAGAATTGGAAGTCGACGTTAAGTTACAGTGAATAACTCCTTACGGCTGTTGAAACTTGCTTCAACTGTTTCTCTCTCTATACTACTCGTACTCTGGCGAGTGTTGAGTTGGTCCTCTCCACGAGTACACTGAAAGACAACATAATAAGTGTCAGGGGCCCAAGACTGTTCAACTGCCTCCCAGGATACATAAGGGGGATTACCAATAGACCCCTGGCTGTCTTCAAGACCCCTGGTTGTCTTCAAGACCCCTGGTTGTCTTCAAGACCCCTGGCTGTCTTCAAGACCCCTGGTTGTCTTCAAGACCCCTGGTTGTCTTCAAGACCCCTGGTTGTCTTCAAGACCCCTGGCTGTCTTCAAGAATCCTGGTTGTCTTCAAGACCCCTGGCTGTCTTCAAGACCCTGGCTGTCTTCAAGACCCCTGGCTGTCTTCAAGACCTCTGGCTGTCTTCAAGACCTCTGGCTGTCTTCAAGACCCCTGGCTGTCTTCAAGACCCCTGGCTGTCTTCAAGACCCCTGGCTGTCTTCAAGACCCCTGGTTGTCTTCAAGACCCCTGGCTGTCTTCAAAACCCTGGCTGTCTTCAAAACCCCTGGCTGTCTTCAAGACCCCTGGCTGTCTTCAAGACCCCTGGCTGTCTTCAAGACCCCTGGTTGTCAAAACCCCTGGCTGTCTTCAAGAAGGCACTGGACAGGCACCTAAAGTCAGTACCTGACCAGCCGGGCTGTGGTTCGTACGTCAGTTTGCGTGCGGCCAGCAGTAACAACCTGATTGATCACACCCTGATCCACCACGAGGCCTGGTCTCAGACCGAGCTGCGGGGGCGTTGACCCCCGAAATCCTCTCCAGGTAAACTCTTGTTCGTACTCTTGCGAGTGGGAGGGTCCTTGACGCTGGTCAGGGCTCTTGATCTAGACAACTGGATCTGTGCTCCAGTTCCCTGAATTAAACCTGAATACCTTCCACCTCCCCCTCCACAGGCGCTGTATAATCCTACGAGTTTAGCGCTCCCCCCTTGATTATAATCTGGCGAGTGAGTATATCTAGAAGTCTTAGTTTTTGGGGACCTTCGTCCTTATTATCACAATTATAATCAAGGGGGAAGCGCTAAAACCGTACTTATTACCACAATTATTATAATCAAGGGGGAAGCGCTAAAACCGTACTTATTACCACAATTATTATAATCAAGGGGGAAGCGCTAAAACCGTACTTATTACCACAATTATTATAATCAAGGGGGAAGCGCTAAAACCGTAATTATAATTATTATTATAACCAAGGGGGAAGCGCTAAAACCGTACTTATTACCACAATTATAATCAAGGGGGAAGCGCTAAAACCGTAATTATAATTATTATAATCAAGGGGGAAGCGCTAAAACCGTACTTATTACCACAATTATTATAATCAAGGGGGAAGGGCTAAAACCGTAATTATAATTATTATTATAATCAAGGGGGAAGCGCTAAAACCGTACTTATTACCACAATTATTATAATCAAGGGGGAAGCGCTAAAACCGTACTTATTACCACAATTATTATAATCAAGGAGGAAGCGCTAAAACCGTACTTATTACCACAATTATAATCAAGGGGAAGCGCTAAAACCGTACTTATTACCAATTATTATAATCAAGGAGGAAGCGCTAAAACCGTACTTATTACCACAATTATTATAATCAAGGGGGAAGCGCTAAAACCGTAATTATAATTATTATTATAATCAAGGGGGAAGCGCTAAAACCGTACTTATTACCACAATTATTATAATCAAAGGGGAAGCGCTAAAACCGTAATTATAATTATTATTATAATCAAGGGGGAAGCGCTAAAACCGTAATTATAATTATTATTATAATCAAGGGGGAAGCGCTAAAACCGTACTTATTATCACAATTCCTAGTTTACCTCCTTTACAGCATAACAATAAGATATTTTCTCCTTCATAGTATAATAATAAGATATTAAAATGACCCCAGTGGAAATAAGTCACTGACTTTTTTGGGTTATCCTGGTTTTTACACGTGTTGCTATGTATGATAATCTATGTATGATTATGTATGATAATCTATGTATGATTATGTATGATAATCTATGTATGATAATCTATGTATGATAATGTATGATAATCTATGTTTATGTATGATAATCTATGTATGATTATGCATGATAATCTATGTATGATTATGTATGATAATCTATGTTTATGTATGATAATCTATGTATGATTATGTATGATAATCTATGATTATGTATCATAATCTATGTATGATAATCTATGTATGATTATGTATGATAATCTGTATGATTATGTATGATAATCTATGTATGATTATGTATGATAATCTATGTATGATTATTTATGATAATCTATGTATGATTATGTATGATAATCTATGTATGATTATGTATGATAATCTATGTTTATGTATGATAATCTATGTATGATTATGTATGATAATCTATGTTTATGTATGATAATCTATGTATGATTATGTATGATAATCTATGTATGATTATGTATGATAATCTATGTATGATTATGTATGATAATCTATGTATGATTATGTATGATAATCTATGTATGATTATGTATGATAATCTATGATTATGTATGATAATCTATGTATGATTATGTATGATAATCTATGTATGATTATGTATGATAATCTATGTATGATTATGTATGATAATCTATGTATGATTATGTATGATAATCTATGTATGATTATGTATGATAATCTATGTATGATTATGTATGATAATCTATGTATGATTATGTATGATAATCTATGTATGATTATGTATGATAATCTATGTATGATTATGTATGATAATCTATGTATGATTATGTATGATAATCTATGTATGATTATGTATGATAATCTATGTATGATTATGTATGATAATCTATGTATGATTATGTATGATAATCTATGTATGATTATGTATGATAATCTATGTATGATTATGCATGATAATCTATGTATGATTATGTATGATAATCTATGTATGATTATGCATGATAATCTATGTATGATTATGCATGATAATCTATGTATGATTATGCATGATAATCTATGTATGATTATGTATGATAATCTATGTATGATTATGTATGATAATCTATGTATGATAATCTATATGATTATGTATGATAATCTATGTATGATTATGTATGATAATCTGTATGATTATGTGTGATAATCTATGTATGATTATGTATAATAATCTGTATGATTATGTATGATAATCTATGTATGATTATGTATGATAATCTATGTATGATTATGTATGATAATCTATGTATGATTATGCATGATAATCTATGTATGATTATGTATGATAATCTATGTATGATTATGTATGATAATCTATGTATGATAATCTATATGATTATGTATGATAATCTATGTATGATTATGTATGATAATCTGTATGATTATGTGTGATAATCTATGTATGATAATCTATGTATGATTATGTATAATAATCTGTATGATTATGTGTGATAATCTATGTATGATAATCTATGTATGATTATGTATAATAATCTGTATGATTATGCATGATAATCTATGTATGATTATGTATGATAATCTATGCATGATAATCTATGTATGATTATCATAATCTATGCATGATAATCTATGTATGATTATGTATGATAATCTATGTATGATTATGCATGATAATCTATGTATGATTATGTATGATAATCTATGTATGATTATGTATGATAATCTATGTATGATAATCTATGCATGATAATCTATGTATGATTATGTATGATAATCTATGTATGATTATGCATGATAATCTATGTATGATTATGTATGATAATCTATGTATGATTATGTATGATAATCTATGTATGATTATGCATGATAATCTATGTATGATAATCTATGCATGATAATCTATGTATGATTATGTATGATAATCTATGTATGATTATGTATGATAATCTATGTATGATTATGTATGATAATCTATGTATGATTATGTATGATAATCTATGTATGATAATCTATGCATGATAATCTATGTATAATCTATGCATGATAATCTATGTATGATTATGTATGATAATCTATGTATGATTATGTATGATAATCTATGTATGATTATGTATGATAATCTATGTATGATTATGTATGATAATCTATGTATGATTATGTATGATAATCTATGTATGATTATGTATGATAATCTATGTATGATTATGTATGATAATCTATGTATGATTATGTATGATAATCTATGCATGATAATCTATGTATGATTATGTATGATAATCTATGTATGATAATCTATGCATGATAATCTATGTATGATTATGTATGATAATCTATGTATGATTATGTATGATAATCTATGTATGATTATGTATGATAATCTATGTATGATTATGTATGATAATCTATGTATTTGTGTATACCTGAATAAGTTTATTTTCACAAACTCACACAGCTTAACTTTAATTTTTAAATTTAAAATATTGTCAGGCAGTAACATTGTCTTTATTATATTTAGTTGTGGATTATATTTAGTAACATCAATTACTTAACCTAAGTAATTTGAGTGATTATATATACAGGGCGTTTCAAAAATGGACCCAATTTCAAAGCAGATTGTTTTGAAATTGGATCCATCTTTTTGAAACATTAATTACATTAGAAAAAAATTACGTTTAAATATTACTTACCAAATTGTGATCTTGATATATTGTAACGCCGCCCCAGCAGACTGGTACTCTACTATTGTCCAGTAAATAGTTACATTATCTGTAGTCAGATTTACTTGACAGTGGGAGGCGTAATTATATATTTAATGATACGTGTGGCGGGAAATGTAGATTCTCCAGCAACGGCTCAAGTTTTTCATTAATACCATCCTTATTTTCATAGTTTCACTTTATATTTGCAGTCTCCCAGATGCCCGTTAAATTCACTTACGATATAGGACACTGTATTTAACGATACTGTTTCTATCGGCGTCGATTAAATGAGATTAATTCTCCAAAAAATCCCGGTCCGGTACGTATTACTCCGCCATTTCTCGTGCTCTCCCTCCCCGTTTTCTATCAATACATCTTTTCAATTTATTTAATAAAACTTCCAGGCGTGTACATTTTCATAAAAATATTAATTTCCCTTCAACATTATAATAATTAAGTTTTACTTAACTGATGACCATAAGAGTATTATTATTATAATCAAAATGAAGCGCTAAGCCAAGCCAACCATAAGAGTAAATTATAGGTGATGGTGTCCCTGTGGCTGAACATCTTTGAAAAGTCACATCTACACTACATTATGTTATATAAACATTATTTTTATCCCCAGCAGTTTGTACAGTTATAATAATCAAGGGGATACGCTAAACCCGTAGGATTATACAGCACATGTGATGGGAGGTATTCACTCAATTCAAGGAACTGGAGCACAGATCCAATTCCCTAGATCAAGAGCCTCTCACCAGCATCAAGATTATTATAATCAAGGGGGAAGCGCTAAACCCGGAGGATTATACAGCGCCTGGGTGGGATGTGGAAGGCATTCAGGCTTAATTCGGGGAACTGGATTATTATTAAGATAATCAAGCGGGGGATTATAAGCGCTAAAGGCCAGGAGGATTATACAGCGCCTGGAGGATTATACAGCGGGGGGGGGATGTGGAAGGCATTCATTCGGGGCTTAATTCGGGGAACTGGAGCAGATCCAATTCCCTAAATCAAGAGCCCCTCACCAACATCAAGGAACCTTCTCTGAGGGGATTATTATAATCATAATTAAGCACTAAACCCATAAGGGTCATGCATTATTATAATAATCAAGGGGGAAGCACTAAACCCATAGGATTATACAGCGCCTATGGGGGGATGGAAGGCATTCAGGCTTAATTCATGGAACTGGAGCACAGATCCAATTCCCTAGATCAAGAGCCCCTCACCAGCGTCAAGGAGCCTTCCTTGAGGGGAAGGGTCATGCAGCGCTGAATATTTTAGCTTGATACGAGGCTGTATTTCCTCCAATTTAATAATGTTAAGCCCTGAGGGAGCAGGTCAACATTCTCATCACAACTATGTATTCTAACCTTTAATGACGCTATATATATGCAGGACTTTTCACATTCGTAGGAAGCAACTGATCAAACAATTCCATCATGCCCATTTCCTTTCTTTAGAGACGTTTTTCCACTTACAGCCTTAATATTTTGATCAAATTTGAGGTGGGTTAAAATCACACCACAGGTTGGGTAGGTAATGTAGACACAAGTGGAGTTAAAAAGCTTTATTGATGATTTATCATTACAAGGGAAGCGCTAAACCCGTAGAGGACATCGTACGTCAAGATTAAAATCATGGGGGAGCGCTAAACCCGTAGGATTATGCAACGCATGTGGGGGGGGGGGTAAAGGTAAGGGATGGAAGGCATTCAGGCTTAACTCAGGGAATTGGAGCACAGATCCAATTCCCTAGATCAAGAGCCCCTCACCAGCATCAAGGAACCTTCTTTGAAGGGCATCAGGAATGAGAGGCAATCAAGTTTGATCCAAGGAAAAGATAGGTCAGAGTCCTTGGATCAAGAGCCTCTCACCAGTATTAAGGCACCTTCATGGTGATCAATATAGGTAATGCTTGTATTCATTGTGAAGTGTTAAACCCACAGGAGTCATTAATATATTCACAAAGAATGCATGATATCTGTCCTGGTGTTAAGATATTAAAGGTATACCTAGGGAGAGGTGATAGTCTGAGGCAAGGAAAGGGACTATCAGTAGGGAAGTGTTAAATCCTTACTCACACACCACTTAAGTGTGTGGGATTCTGTTAGGTTTGATCCATGGACGAGGAAAGTATCTCCAATTCCTTGGATCAAGGCACTCCAATACTCGCCTCAAAAGGGTGGAAGAGAAGGACTTGATATTAGTGAAGAGCTGGTGATTTAAGGAATGAGCTAACCTCTGTATCCTTATATCAGACAATTGTGCAACATTTGGGTATCTTGACTGTGGAAATGCTTCACCAGTCAGTGGCTTCCTCAGTTCAATGCAGAAAAGAATGAACATCAGGAGTATGTAGTAATCAGTCCCTCAGCTTGGAGTCGATGCGTTCGGTCCAGCAATCCCTATCCTTGAACCAGACCTGGTTACCTCTCAGGTGTTGTATTAACGTACCACTACTATAAATATAATCTTAGTACGTACTTCCAGATGAAATCATTTTTGCGTTAGAAAATGGATAAAAGTCACACTAACACTTGTTAGGTTATCCAAGATTAATTATGTATAATTAACAACCAGTTATTATTTGCACGAGTGCTAGACTGATATGATTCATACAACATCTATGGAATAAGGGGCAAACAGGTTTGATCCAAGGAAGAGGATAGGTCAGATTCCTTGGATAATCATGTCAGTACAAAACTAATCAAATAATCAACAAACATAACTAACAATATGTACAATTAAATTACACATATATTCCACCACTGACATAAACCATACGCCTCATTTACCCTATAAGTCACATGTTACCAAGTATCCTGACACTTGTAATTTCCTTTTAACTAATGATCAAAACCCCCACACAGCACCATAAACCCATCTCCCATAATGTTTCACCTTCCACTATTGACAGATGTGGTGGTAGGCTGCTTATAGCAAGGCAAAACATGTCACAATCTGTAAACATATAATTTCAGGTCTCATTATTTCTGGCCTATAAAGTCCTCGTAAGCAACCAGGACACAGCCACCATCTTGACACAGTGGGCTGGTGGGTTACTTATCAAAATAATGCTCTCCACTACCCAAAGAAATACCTCTACACATCTCAAACATTGTTAATACATATATCACACTCCTTTACCAACCTTAAGAGACTAGCAAGACAAGAAAATTTATGGGTAACTGCAGGTATAGCACAAAAGTGTGAGCTGCCACACATTTTTCCTCTCTTAGCTGATCAACTTCACCCCACATACTGCTGGGATGTCCACCACAAAATCCTTTCACAAATGCTGAAATAAACTAATTTTAACAATTTAGTTCTTCATAAACTTTAAAAATACTATTTGCTTTAAAAAAAAATTGAAGATCTATTCAGTAATTTGCATTACACAAGACAGTCTTGTCTGCAATGAAAAATATTTAAGATTACAATTTTATGAGGGTATATAAATAAAAAAAATCACCCTTTTATTAACACAAGTTTTAATATATACTTTACATTAAAGACAATGAATATGAAGACAAATTCTGTGATTAACATTTTAAAAAGAAACTAAATTGAAAAACTTTCCTGAACTCGTAAATGTTTCCATGAAATTTTCTATTTGAATTTTCTACCCAAGCACTTGCATAGACACCATTAATTCTATGGAAAACCGTCATCGTCTTCTTCTGCCATTTCTTTTGCCAGTTCTAAATCTTGTTGCTCTCTTTCTCGTCTTTCCTGCAAATATAAAATTAGCTTTAAATTCATTAATAAAAAATTACGAATTTTGTATTAATGTTGGTAGAATTTCCGACATGTTAGGTAAAAGGACACAAGTGCAACTAATGTGACATTTTATTGTTGCAATGTTTCACTCTCCAGGAACTTCATCAAGCAAAACATTGCAACAATAAAATATCACATTAGTTGCACCTGTGTCCTTACCTTACAAATTTTGTATCTTGTTACAATTGGCTTTTATACACATGGCTAAGTAATACAATTTCATCTATTCTAAGTCTCCATCATTCTTGTATGTCTAGTTTCACAGGACTCACTCACACTGTGGATGCATTCCAGGGTATACCTTTGATGAGTTTTGAAAGTCACTACTCTTGGAGCCCAGCCATGGGCCAGGCTCATCTGGTGCTTGCCTGGTCAACCAAACTGTTGCTGCTGGAGGCCCACTGCCCCACATATCCATCACAACCTGGTTGATTTGGCACCTGGTGAAGATACTTGTCCAGTTTCCTCCTGAAGGCTTCTACCCTTGTTCCAGCTATGCTTCTGATATCTTCTGGTAAGATGGTGAATAGTCTGGGCCATGAATGGTGATAGTGTTCCCTTGTTGTCCCCACCACACTCCAATCAAGTCATAACATAATACAGTACAGGTATCTCCAGCATACTTTGCAAACAGTAATAACTGCAGGCATGCGTGAGCGTGTTTGATAGGAGTGAATGGAGACAAATGGTTTTTAATACTTGACGTGCTGTTGGAGTGTGAGCAAAGTAACATTTATGAAGGGATTCAGGGAAACCGGCAGGCCGGACTTGAGTCCTGGAGATGGGAAGTACAGTGCCTGCACTCTGAAGGAGGGGTGTTAATGTTGCAGTTTAAAAACTGTAGTGTAAAGCACCCTTCTGGCAAGACAGTGATGGAGTGAATGATGGTGAAAGTTTTTCTTTTTCGGGCCACCCTGCCTTGGTGGGAATCGGCCGGTGTGATAATAAAATAAAAAAAAATAGGACTGCATGATAATTAATCTGCATACAGACACCTTCATTTAGAAGTATGACCTCAGTTAAAGTCTGGAAAACAGGGAAGTGAACCGAGCACTGACACAGTAAAGTCTGGCTGGTCAATGCAGGGGTTTGAGATTTAAGAGGGGTTAATAATGTCAGTTGTGTGCAAGGAAAGACAAGGGGTACAACCAAGAACTTAAGTTCACTCCACCAAAACTCAAAACAGTTAATTATTTTACTTTCACAATAACCTATTCAAATATTTGTGCACTGAAATCTAGCAAATTTTATTTGAACACTATCATTTTTGTGCAATTTATTCTTACTCACCGTTTTAATCACATACAAATCACTAAACTCCTGTGGTTATTCAGCATAAGGAACAGCGGAGGTTCAGTCCATCTGCTAAATTTAAGTTTGAAACTACTCTCACATGGCAATTTTACCAAACTCTTTCCATATTCCCTTAATATTCTCTTGTAAACATTAAAACCTTAGATATTGGATAGAAGGAAAAAATTATGTTCATGCAAGTCTACACCAGCCTAACACTAGTATTTTGAGCTGCAGATTCCAATAATCCCTCACCTCGGCACTCTCCAGATCCTTGTTATATGACTTGGGCGGATACCGCATAGCCTTCACAGACTGGTTGTGGATGTCCAGACAGAAGGAGATGCGCTGATGGTACACTGACTGTGGCTCGCGTGTACAATATACGTCTACAGTCTCCTTGCTCTGCATGTAGCCATGCTCATGATCAATCACAGCCTGAAATACAACTGCTATTAGTTAATCATAGAATTGATGAGGGAAAAAAGGTGAGTGGTGCATTGAGGTATATGTGGAGTCAAAAAATGTTATCTATGGAGGCAAAGAAGGGAATGTATGAAAGTATAGTAGTACCAACACTATTATATGGGTGTGAAGCTTGGGTGGTAAATGCAGCAGCGAGGAGACGGTTGGAGGCAGTGGAGATGTCCTGTTTAAGGGCAATGTGTGGTGTAAGTATTATGCAGAAAATTCGGAGTGTGGAAATTAGGAGAAGGTGTGGAGTTAATAAAAGTATTAGTCAGAGGGCAGAAGAGGGGTTGTTGAGGTGGTTTGGTCATTTAGAGAGAATGGATCAAAGTAGAATGACATGGAAAGCATATAAATCTATAGGGGAAGGAAGGCGGGGTAGGGGTCGTCCTCGAAAGGGTTGGAGAGAGGGGGTAAAGGAGGTTTTGTGGGCAAGGGGCTTGGACTTCCAGCAAGCGTGTTAGATAGGAGTGAATGGAGACGAATGGTACTTGGGACCTGACGATCTGTTGGAGTGTGAGCAGGGTAATATTTAGTGAAGGGATTCAGGGAAACCGGTTATTTTCATATAGTCGGACTTGAGTCCTGGAAATGGGAAGTACAATGCCTGCACTTTAAAGGAGGGGTTTGGGATATTGGCAGTTTGGAGGGATATGTTGTGTATCTTTATATGTGTATGCTTCTAGACTGTTGTATTCTGAGCACCTCTGCAAAAACAGTGATAATGTGCGAGTGTGGTGAAAGTGTTGAATGATGATGAAAGTATTTTCTTTTTGGGGATTTTCTTTCTTTTTTTGGGTCACCCTGCCTCGGTGGGAGACGGCCGACTTGTTGAAAAAAAAAAAAAAAAAAAAATTAGTATTTCCTAAAACCAGAAATGTATGAAGCACTGTAATGTACGCTGAGGCTATAGATAACTACAGTAATACAGTGGACCCCCGCTTAACGATCACCTCCCAATGCGACCAATTATGTAAGTGTATTTATGTAAGTGCGTTTGTACGTGTATGTTTGGGGGTCTGAAATGGACTAATCTACTTCACAATATTCCTTATGGGAACAAATTCGGTCAGTACTGGCACCTGAACATACTTCTGGAATGAAAAAATATCGTTAACCGGGGGTCCACTGTACAAAAATTTTTTATGGTTAAGTCCCAAATTTGTATTCTTATTTCCAAGCTTCAATTACCTGTAAGTTTTTCCACTGCCTTGGATCAGGTGTGATCAATTCCTTGGCTCAAAAGGCCCTCATCAGCATTAAGGCACTCTCCTTGAGGTATGTGGCTGTTACAATGTACATGCTTATATGTACTACGAGGAAATTTTCTAACATTAGAATTGGGATTTTCTAATGTAATCATCTTCGCTTCCCTCATAATTACCAATGCAGTCACTATAATGCATTGAAATGCCTTTTTTCATTTGTGAAATACCAGGTTTATGGGTGTGAGAGGCTCAGGGGCCAACTATATTTTACATTTTCAGTCCTCTTAAGTGTCTCTTAACAGTGCTACAGATATCACTATTGGACAATCCTCTTGATCTGACATACCAAAATTACTGTGTTAACTTGCCATAGTGCCCAAAAAACTGATCATGGAAAACGAGCCCATTTTTTTTTTTTACCATACGCACTCTCCAAATATAGTTGGCCAGATATAGGTATACAACGTGTGATGTAAGTTGCTTTGCTTAGAATGATTATGTACTCCTCACAGATTGCCTTAATCATAAAGTGACATAGTGTGTACCCTGAATACAAATTGTGTGTTCAACGTTTAGGATGGGATGAATTCTTAAGCTCAGGTTTGTATTACAAATATCTTGTGTGCATTCAACCCATCCTCATGCTATGCACAATATACTTTCATCTTTGAACACTGAAGGGCCTGCTTGCCCAGCCAGATGTGTTGTGGCTGATTAATGTACTTCATTGTGGTGTATATAACCTACTCTAAAATAACCTAAAACAAAATATTTTTCTAACAGAAGGAATGTTCAGAAATTAACTCTCAGAATTGTCGAAAACTAATGATGTAAACTGAGTCTAGGTTGTTGCATTACATGACACAGGTACTACTAGAGCGAGATGTTTATAATTGTGCTAACAAAATATTTCCTAGGTAGTAGGTTGGTAGACAGCAACTGCCCAGGGAGGTACTACCGTCCAGCCAAGTGAGTGTAAAACGAAAGCCTGTAATTGTTTTACATAATGGTAGGATTGCTGGTGTCCTTTTTTCTGTCTCATGAACATGCAAGATTTCAGGTACGTCTTGCTACTTCTACTTTCACTTAGGTCACACTACACATACATGTACAAGCATATATATACACACCCCTCTGGGTTTTCTTCTATTTTCTTTCTAGTTCTTGTTCTTTTTTATTTCCTCTTATCTCCATGGGGAAGTGGAACAGAATTCTTCCTCCGTACGCCATGCGTGTTGTAAGAGGCGACTAAAACGCCGGGAGCAAGGGGCTAGTAACCCCTTCTCCTGTATATATTACTAAATGTAAAAGAAGAAACTTTCGTTTTTCCTTTTGGGGCCACCCCGCCTCGGTGGGCCACCCCGCCTCGGTGGGATACAGCCAGTGTGTTGAAAGAAAGAAAGAACAAAATATTTGCGCCAACTTACTAACCTCAATCACTCCATCCCTGATTGCTTTAGCTACAATGAATTCTGCATCTTCTCGTGACCCCAAGGTTAATTTTGAAGCTACATCAGCCAGAGAGATGCGAGAATATGAGAGAGAGATGGCTCGAAGTCCAGTCTTGATTACGTTGTGGCGTAGGCGAAGAATCAGCATAAATGTATGGTCATGTTGGAACTGGAAAAAATTTAAAAAACTATTCAATAAACCTATTTCATATTTAATAAAGTAATAAAAAACATGAAACAGTGATACCTTTGGTAGCTAATTAGAAAGCAAGAACACAGAAAATTTATATGAATTACTCAATATTAGCTTAATCAAACTAGGTCTAAGCTTTTTTTTTTCTAAATAAAAACTACAGTAGACTGTCATTTAGTATGAGTTTATTTGGCACAATTCAGGTAAAGCACGACTGAAGAATTGTGGCACAATTTTATGTAACACGTTGTAAAATTAATTTAACATAGTTCAGTTTGCGGGAAAGAAAAAAAAATCCCTTTTCCTCAAGCGGCAGCCTTGTTGTAGATCAGCGGGGGAGACGGGGAGACCTGCCACCCCCCGACACCACCCACCATTCCAGCATTTGTATTTCATACGAGTCCAGTTGTCCTTCTCTGGTACAAGCTAGCTGTGTTTGTGAATTGTGTTTTGATATTTTAATTACTATATATTGTATCTGCCAAGCAATTATGACACCCAGTGTCTGGAGTTTTGAGACTCTCTGACCGCGGGTTCAAATCCCGCCCGTGGTATGGTTTATATTAAACAAGAGATAACCTGTGGCTGTAATGAAGTGTTATTTTGTAAACATAATAAGAGATGAGGTGAATCATAGAATTGATGAGGGGAAAAGAGTGAGTGGTGCACTTAGGAGTCTGTGGAGACAAAGAACTTTGTCCTTGGAGGTAAAGAGGGGAATGTATGAGAGTATAGTTTTACCAACGCTCTTATATGGGTGTGAAGCATGGGTGATGAATGTTGCAGCGAGGAGAAGGCTGGAGGCAGTGGAGATGTCATGTCTGAGGGCAATGTGTGGTGTAAATATAATGCAGAGAATTCGTAGTTTGGAAGTTAGGAGGAGGTGCGGGATTACCAAAACTGTTGTCCAGAGGGCTGAGGAAGGGTTGTTGAGGTGGTTCGGACATGTAGAGAGAATGGAGCGAAACAGAATGACTTCAAGAGTGTATCAGTCTGTAGTGGAAGGAAGGCGGGGTAGGGGTCGGCCTAGGAAAGGTTGGAGAGAGGGGTAAAGGAGGTTTTGTGTGCGAGGGGCTTGGACTTCCAGCAGGCATGCGTGAGCGTGTTTGATAGGAGTGAATGGAGACAAATGGTTTTTAATACTTGACGTGCTGTTGGAGTGTGAGCAAAGTAACATTTATGAAGGGGTTCAGGGAAACCGGCAGGCCGGACTTGAGTCCTGGAGATGGGAAGTACAGTGCCTGCACTCTGAAGGAGAGGTGTTAATGTTGCAGTTTAAAAACTGTAGTGTAAAGCACCCTTCTGGCAAGACAGTGATGGAGTGAATGATGGTGAAAGTTTTTCTTTTTCGGGCCACCCTGCCTTGGTGGGAATCGGCCAGTGTGATAATAATAAATAATAAAAAATAAGAGATAAACATAAGTTTGTGTGACTGACTTACTGAATGACTTACTGAATAACTTGACTGACTTACTGAATGACTTACTGAATAACTTGACTGACTGACTGAATAACTTACTGAATAACTTGACTGACTGACTGAATGACTTAAAAGTTAGACACTCCAGGACAACCACTAACTTCAGTACCAGAACCTCTACCATCCACCTCAGCCCAGTACGGCCACAACATAACTCTCCACTCTCTCCACAATCATCCACAAACACCAGCACCCACAATTTAAGGTAAGAAATGCTATTATTTCTGTTACATTTGTAGTCTTAAGCAGTAAAAACAACATAATACATCACAACAATGAACTACAATTAAATATTCACTTTTATTGTTTGTAAAATGTGGAGGCCTAAAAAAAATTGTTTGGCTTTTTTGGTGCTCTCAGGTATGTAACCCTATTTTTCCCACAAGTTCTTCAGTTCATCTAACGCGGTTTTACCTAACACGACATTTTCAGGAACATAACGACCGTGTTAAATGACTTTTGAATTTATACAATATTTTAAACAGATTAATTAGCAAATTAACTTGCACATTCACACTCATATTGAATTTAAATGTGCACTATACATGAAAGAACATGACTGGAGAATACCCAAACCTTAAACATAAAGTGGAAGAATATATAGACGTTTTCTAAGCTAGTCACGATGACAGGACTAAATTTCAATGTTGTAAAAACAAAAGTGGAGAAACCTGGTCACAACATACACAATGCTCAAAAGACACTGACAAGGTGAATTAACATGTACTGTTTGGGAAATGCCTCTACAGCATTGGATACTTAGTTCTCTCTTTCAAGTGTCGGCTTAAAGTACATCTCTTTTCTCGAGCTTATGATCCTGATGATAAAATGATCACTTTGCATCATTATTCTGAAGATGTTTTGTCATTCACTGACATAATCAGAGCAATACAATATCATTTGACTCAATACTTTTGTATTGACTTGGTTTGTACAACATTTTCAGAATAAAGATATACAGTGGACCCCCGGTTTACGATATTATTTCATTCCAGAAGTATGTTCAGGTGCCATTACTGAATGAATTTGTTCCCATAAGGAATATTGTGAATTAGATTAGTCCATTTCAGACCCCCAAACATACACGTACAAACGCACTTACATAATTGGTCGCATTGGGAGCTGATCGTAAAGCAGAGGTCCACTGTACAAGTCTTGCACATGTCTAATTCATTAACTTGCCAGTATTATGTATCATTAATGTTATGATACATACTGTCATTCTTCAATTTTAACTTTAGTATTTCTTATCACTGTCACTTTTGGCAGTATTAAAGGCTGCTTCCTCGCACCTCAGCTTCACTCTGATTGAAGCTATGGAGCTGACTGCTCAGGGGCACACCACCATAAACTTACTTTTTCCTCAAGGCTGAGGGACTGATCACCTCATATCTACATCTACATCACCTCTGTATTTCAACTGTTTTAAGAAGCAAGCAAAACACATCATTAATAAAGTTACCAAACTGTTGCACATGTCTCTTACTCGTGTATCCATTACAATATATTCTAAGTACTGGCTCATGTATCTTGAAGCACAACTTGTCTTGTCTGTATCTCTATCATATACCAGGTTTTTCATCAATTTAATAATTAACTCACCTTACTCTTGTACTCATTAAGTGTGTTGGTAAAGTGCACCAGGTTGCCCAGCCTAACAGTCTGTGTCAGCTGAAGATACGGAGCCAAGGCTTTACGCATGATAGCTTGCCGGAAAATCTAAGAATTAAAATTGTTGTTAGTTATCTCAAAAATTAAATGATCATAAAATACATTGAAGTCAAACTGAACAAAAATAAATTAACTCAAAACTTGTGCTTCTTAATATTTTAGTCTACGTTATCTATTCATAACTAACCAACAGTTGGGAGAGAAAAGTTAAAGAATATTTTGGTCTATCTTAGACCATTATCAAGTAACAACTTGATACTGGTCCAGGACCAACCAAAATGGCATCTAAAGCATCCTCTCCAATTTATGGGTAATAGTGAATTAATCCAGAGATCTTATTGAGTAGACTTCAGGATGTACATGTTTATAGAGGGGCCACAGATATATCAGATCACTTTCTAGTTGTAGCTACACTGAGAGTAAAAGGTAGATGGGATACAAGGAGAATAGAAGCATCAGGGAAGAGAGAGGTGAAGGTTTATAAACTAAAAGAGGAGGCAGTTAGGGTAAGATATAAACAGCTATTGGAGGATAGATGGGCTAATGAGAGCATAGGCAATGGGGTCGAAGAGGTATGGGGTAGGTTTAAAAATGTAGTGTTAGAGTGTTCAGCAGAAGTTTGTGGTTACAGGAAAGTGGGTGCAGGAGGGAAGAGGAGCGATTGGTGGAATGATGATGTAAAGAGAGTAGTAAGGGAGAAAAAGTTAGCATATGAGAAGTTTTTACAAAGTAGAAGTGATGCAAGGAGGGAAGAGTATATGGAGAAAAAGAGAGAGGTTAAGAGAGTGGTGAAGCAATGTAAAAAGAGAGCAAATGAGAGAGTGGGTGAGATGTTATCAACAAATTTTGTTGAAAATAAGAAAGTTTTCGAGTGAGATTAACAAGTTAAGGAAGCCTAGAGAACAAATGGATTTGTCAGTTAAAAATAGGAGAGGAGAGTTATTAAATGGAGAGAGGTATTGGGAAGATGGAGGGAATATTTTGAGGAATTGTTAAATGTTGATGAAGATAGGGAAGCTGTGATTTCGTGTATAGGGCAAGGAGGAATAACATCTTGTAGGAGTGAGGAAGAGCCAGTTGTGAGTGTGGGGGAAGTTCGTGAGGCAGTAGGTAAAATGAAAGGGGGTAAGGCAGCTGGGATTGATGGGATAAAGATAGAAATGTTAAAAGCAGGTGGGGATATAGTTTTGGAGTGGTTGGTGCAATTATTTAATAAATGTATGGAAGAGGGTAAGGTACCTAGGGATTGGCAGAGAGCATGCATAGTTCCTTTGTATAAAGGCAAAGGGGATAAAAGAGAGTGCAAAAATTATAGGGGGATAAGTCTGTTGAGTGTACCTGGTAAAGTGTATGGTAGAGTTATAATTGAAAGAATTAAGAGTAAGACGGAGAATAGGATAGCAGATGAACAAGGAGGCTTTAGGAAAGGTAGGGGGTGTGTGGACCAGGTGTTTACAGTGAAACATATAAGTGAACAGTATTTAGATAAGGCTAAAGAGGTCTTTGTGGCATTTATGGATTTGGAAAAGGCGTATGACAGGGTGGATAGGGGGGCAATGTGGCAGATGTTGCAAGTGTATGGTGTAGGAGGTAGGTTACTGAAAGCAGTGAAGAGTTTTTACGAGGATAGTGAGGCTCAAGTTAGAGTATGTAGGAAAGAGGGAAATTTTTTCCCAGTAAAAGTAGGCCTTAGACAAGGATGTGTGATGTCACCGTGGTTGTTTAATATATTTATAGATGGGGTTGTAAGAGAAGTAAATGCGAGGGTCTTGGCAAGAGGCGTGGAGTTAAAAGATAAAGAATCACACACAAAGTGGGAGTTGTCACAGCTGCTCTTTGCTGATGACACTGTGCTCTTGGGAGATTCTGAAGAGAAGCTGCAGAGATTGGTGGATGAATTTGGTAGGGTGTGCAAAAGAAGAAAATTAAAGGTGAATACAGGAAAGAGTAAGGTTATGAAACATATAAGTGAACAGTATTTAGATAAGGCTAAAGAGGTCTTTGTGGCATTTATGGATTTGGAAAAGGCGTATGACAGGGTGGATAGGGGGCAATGTGGCAGATGTTGCAGGTGTATGGTGTAGGAGGTAGGTTACTGAAAGCAGTGAAGAGTTTTTACGAGGATAGTGAGGCTCAAGTTAGAATATGTAGGAAAGAGGGAAATTATTTCCCAGTAAAAGTAGGCCTTAGACAAGGATGTGTAATGTCACCGTGGTTGTTTAATATATTTATAGATGGGGTTGTAAGAGAAGTAAATGCGAGGGTCTTGGCAAGAGGTGTGGAGTTAAAAGATAAAGAATCACACATAAAGTGGGAGTTGTCACAGCTGCTCTTTGCTGATGACACTGTGCTCTTGGGAGATTCTGAAGAGAAGTTGCAGAGATTGGTGGATGAATTTGGTAGGGTATGCAAAAGAAGAAAATTAAAAGTGAATACAGGAAAGAGTAAAGTTATGAGGATAACAAAAAGACTAGGTGATGAAAGATTGGATATCAGATTGGAGGGAGAGAGTATGGAGGAGGTGAATGTATTCAGATATTTGGGAGTGGACGTGTCAGCGGATGGGTCTATGAAAGATGAGGTGAATCATAGAATTGATGAGGGGAAAAGGGTGAGTGGTGCACTTAGGAGTCTGTGGAGACAAAGAACTTTGTCCTTGGAGGCAAAGAGGGGAATGTATGAGAGTATAGTTTTACCAACGCTTTTATATGGGTGTGAAGCATGGGTGATGAATGTTGCAGCGAGGAGAAGGCTGGAGGCAGTGGAGATGTCATGTCTGAGAGCAATGTGTGGTGTGAATATAATGCAGAGAATTCGTAGTTTGGAAGTTAGGAGGAGGTGCGGGATTACCAAAACTGTTGTCCAGAGGGCTGAGGAAGGGTTGTTGAGGTGGTTCGGACATGTAGAGAGAATGGAGCGAAACAGAATGACTTCAAGAGTGTATCAGTCTGTAGTGGAAGGAAGGCGGGGTAGGGGTCGGCCTAGGAAAGGTTGGAGGGAGGGGGTAAAGGAGGTTTTGTGTGCGAGGGGCTTGGACTTCCAGCATTCATGCGTGAGCGTGTTTGATAGGAGTGAATGGAGACAAATGGTTTTTAATACTTGACGTGCTGTTGGAGTGTGAGCAAAGTAACATTTATGAAGGGGTTCAGGGAAACCGGCAGGTCGGACTTGAGTCCTGGAGATGGGAAGTACAGTGCCTGCACTCTGAAGGAGGGGTGTTAATGTTGCAGTTTAAAAACTGTAGTGTAAAGCACACTTCTGGCAAGACAGTGATGGAGTGAATGATGATGAAAGTTTTTCTTTTTCGGGCCACCCTGCCTTGGTGGGAATCGGCCAGTGTGATAATAAAAAATAAAATAATATTTCATTTAAATACATAAAAGCAAGCATAGCTATTCAATATCAACTTGCGTAAAAAAATTTATAAATTGTTTAAACATAAAATATAAATGCACTAATATATATAAAGATATTTCCAAGGCATCACATATGTGAACACTCAAAAGTAAAATGTAGCTCCTGTAATAATTCCAATAAGAGTTTCTACAGGAGTTAACTTTCTGAAATATGTGGACTGAATTCAAGAATACATAGAGATAGAGGAGAGGAAATTCTAGTTTACTGGTTATATACTTTTTTTTTTTTTTTTTTTTTTACTAATCATGGGAAGCGCTAAACCTGTAGGGATTATACAGTGCCTATGGGAGGATGGAAGGTATTCAGACTCAATTTGGGGAACTGGAACACAAATCAAGTTCCCCAGATCAAGAGCCCCTCACCAGCGTCAAGGAACCTTCTCTGAGGGGATATGGTTATATATTGTACCTTTATATTTTCTGAAAGGTTTACAATTATTGTCATTAATTTATACTGAGTTGGTAGTCAGTAAGACATGTGCAGCACTGAGGGAATCATTATCTCAAATTACCTCTCCATTTCATCTACTATCTCCAAGATTGTAATTCATCGCTATTAGATTGATTAAGTTTGCAGCGAAGGCATAATGATTCATCAATAAAGATATTTAAGCGTTACATGACTTAGTCATAAACTTGTTAGTACTGTTTACCATTTAGGATAATTGTCATCTAGTTTATTACTGTCATTGACAGGGACATGTACATACCCTAACAGTCATCAATAACATTTGTCTCACTTGGAGAACAGAGGCACAGACAGAAAGGATTCATCATTCTTTATCTTACTCTGATGAGGCACAGCCACCTACAGGGAAAGAATATAATGACTTGGAAATGCTAGCCTGTAAAGGTGAAAATGCCTGGGAAACAGCAAAAGCTGATTTAAAGAGGGTCACTTCAATTCCTTGGAGTAAAAGCCCTTCACCAGCATCAAGACACCTTGAAAGTTCCCATAAAGAAAGGATGGAAAGGTACTGATATGCAGTACACCGAATGGTACTTGACAGCTGAACTAACAGTAATACTCTTGATTACCACAATGTCCTTGGCATGTACATCCTAGTGCTCATTATGGAAGCATGCTGGGTAGAAGGTGCCCTGCATAATTTAATGTCCAAAGTAATATCTACCCTGGTAGGTTTTTTTTTTGGCGAGATAAAAAGTTATGCTAGCCTGGCAACTCATAGTGGGTCATCTCAGGATTCCAGAAGGCTGCATCCTAAGCTCCTTCTAGGCTTATATGGTGGACAGTTTTGTGTCCATGGTTCCCTATTTTGTGATCATAGTCTTGGAGGGGAAGGGGGCTGGCATACAATAATATCAAGCACTGTACTGCTGCCTTTATGGCAATCAGATATTACTTCACTAACGACAATTTGCTAAATGACAGCATACCTGTCTTTCAGGAATATCACCCAGTAGTAATTCAACTACAACTGCTAACTTCTGCACAGATTGCCTGAAACCAACAGCTGTCTGTTGTGGAGCCTTGCGTAATGCTTGAATCAGGTGCTTGTGGGCTTCCGAGTACTCCAGTTGTATTCCCTTAATACGTCCCATATAATAATGGTAGCGTGCCACTTCATTGTTGTTGGCCTGTAATAAATCATCGCAGAAGTTTTATTTCAATACAAAAAATAAAAACACCAATTTTACTCACAAATTTAGCCTACTTCAAAAATTTAAACAAATTATATTTATGGCTTATTCTCCCCAGGACTCCTGACCAAGGCAACCGTATCTAAACACACTCAGTCAGCACTGGTCTGGGGTTTTAGGATTCGCTTGCCATGGGTTCAAACCTCACCCATTCCACGATTTGTTTGCAATCGTGTTATGATTTTGTGATTCACGATGGTACCCATTAGATAAAAAGGTTACCTGCTAGTGGTTCTAAGGATTATCTTTCCCATAGTCCAGTATCAGGACTAAGAACTATTAAGAAGAATAAAGGAAAGTAAAGATAAGGGTATATACTGAATGTAAGAAATTTTCAAGATTTACCTGTCATATTACATTCATGATACAGCAGTAAAAGACCAACAATCATTTGACATGACAGTACTTCCTCCATGGAAACTATATACAACTTCAAAAGTACAGAAGACATGACAGAGACCTGGAGGCCAGAATCAGTGAAACTGGTTGGTAAGTTTAAAGAGATGAGGTTAGGAAGTACAATGCAAGCACTGCAAACACAATCACGAATGTGCAATGGTTTCCCTTTCCATTACATTGGCTGTCAACCCACCATCCTCGTTGCTTGTGTGTCTTCTCTGCAAGACTACCACCAGTCAAGCTGGGAGACAGTAACCATCCAGGAAGGTACATACTACCATGAATAAAAGAGAAATCTTAAATGTTTTGCATACTAGTAGATTTAAAGAATAAAAAGGCACAATATTGTGAATGGAATAATACACAAATAACCGGCACACAGAGTAAAGCTTATGATGACCAAATCATCATCCTAACCTTCTCTCTCTCAAGTGCAGGTTGTCAAGTTGTAGGACTGTTGGTCGTTTTTTTCTCATCAGCATGAAACATGACTGGCATACCTTACAAACTTTTATTTACATGAGCGTGTTAGATAGGAGTGAATGGAGACGAATGATACTTGGGACCTGACGATCTGTTGGAGTGTTACGGTTATTTTCATATAGTCGGACTTGAAACTTTAAAGGAGGGGTTTGGGATATTTTATACGTATATGCTTCTAATTTGGGGACACCCTGCCTCGGTGGGTCACCCTCTCCATACACATATGTTCGCATGTGCTTCTCAATACAGTTAGGTTTGGTCTGAAACTGTGTTAAATGACTAAATGGGCTTAGCAATGATATTCCATTCATTTTTTGTAAGTTTTACCACTCCAATGTGATCCTGAATAAACTTACCATATTTCATTCCACAAGGGTCATTACAGCTGCATGTCACCTGTTCACTACTGGTCAAGAATACTTTGATCCCTAAAGAACAGATTAAAGTAAACTCTCAGTGTATATACAATGAGAAATACAAACATCATGGTGTACATATCTGTGGGAGTCAGTGATATCCTGAACCATTAACACAGTATAAGTTCATTATTAAGTCACAGGGAAGTACTAAACCCATAGGGGTTTAACAGCACCTGAGAGACTGGAAGATGAACAGGTTTACTTCAAGGAAAGGTAGTGTAGCTTTAATTTCCTTGGATCAAAGGCTCTTCACTGGCATCAAGAGAAACATGCCTTGAAGAGGTAGTACAAGAGACAATTTTTCTCTCCATCCTCCTCATCACTAGTTCTTGTTTCGGCACACTTGACTAACCCAAACTTTATAATATCTGGCCTTTTCTGCCCCTTCAAGGGGAAGTGCCTTGATGCCTGTGAAGGCTTCTCTATACACAAATAACCCGCACATAAAAGAGAGAAGCTGACGACGATGTTTCGGTCCGACTTGGACCATTTACAAAGCCTTTGTAAATGGTGTGACTTTGTAAATGGTCCAAGTCAGACCAAAACATCGTCGTAAGCTTCTCTCTTTTATGTGCGGGTTATTTGTGTATCGTTCCAGTCACGGTATTGTGCCTTTTTTTGTTATTTAAGGGTTCTCTATTCAAGTAACTGGAGCTTCCCTTCCTTGGTTAGGATCAATCTTAAACACTTTGATACAAAGTATACATTACTTATCAGTGTATACAAGAAACACTTAGGCAGATTTTAAAGTTACTGAAGCAAAAATGGTCTTTCATGCCACCATCCACAGTTATTTCTTCTATATTACCCTACTTTTGTCAGTAATACAAAAATACAAAGATTCCCTACTAACCTGCTGAGGAAATTCAAGCTTAACGATCAGTTTCTGTGCCTGGTCATAGAGAGAATAATGAAGATAGTTACGCAGCAAGCAATTGATAAGAACAGCTTGTCCCTCATGGTCTTTACGAAGTGTTGCTTGACACAACCGCTGGTGCAGAAATCTTAAAAAAAAAAAAAAAAAAAAAAAAAAAAAAAAAAAAAAAAAAAAAAAAAAAAAAAAAGTAATTAATACTTTTTTGTGTAAAGGCACAGAGGTTTTCAATATTATTATCTTATAATACACCATCACTTACCACTGTAAGTGACCCAAAAATAAATGAAATGCATTCACTGTTCTTCTATCAATAACTACAGTGGACCCCCGGTTTACAATATTATTTCATCCCAGAAGTATGTTCAGGTGCCAGTACTGACTGAATTTGTTCCCATAAGGAATATTGTGAATTAGATTAGTCCATTTCAGACCCCCAAACATACACGTACAAACGCACTTACATAAATACACTTACATAATTGGTCGCATTGGGAGCTGATCGTAAACCAGGGGTCCACTGTATTTTGCTGACATGACAGTTCAGATAACTCTCTGGACTGTGACATCCTCACCCCTTCTTCAGAGTGCAGGCACTGCATTTCCCACCTCCACCCCTCCTTCAGAGTCCAGGCACTGCACTTCCCACCTTCACCCCTCCTTCAGAGTGCAGGCACTGCATTTCCTACCTCCACCCCTCCTTCAGAGTGCAGGCACTGTACTTCCCACCTCCACCCCTCCTTCAGTGTACAGGCACTGTACTTTTCACATCCAGGATTCAAGTCTCCCACCGAGGCAGAGAGAAGAGATCAAATTCTGGTACCTGTCTATGCTAGTACAGTAATGTGTCAACATTTCTCATGACTTTTGTCATGGAAAGAAAAAGTTAAATTCCCTGAAAGAGGATCACATCTTGCTCATTCCTTGCACTGAATGACCCCAGACAAGTGGGTTTTTAATGAACATGGTGTTAGGGTGAGAGGTAACTTATGAAGGGATTCAGGGAAACTGGTTAGCCAGACTTGAGTCTTGGAGGTGGGAAGAGCAATGCTAGTACTCTGAAGGGAAGGAATGTTGCTACTGGAGAGTAATCTGAATTGTGAAGTCAGCATACATCTGAAGACAGACTGAATGAATGATGGTGAATGAGTTTTCTTTAGGTCACCTTGCTTTGGTGGGAGATGACCTTGAGGTAATGATTCTGATGCTAATAATAATAATAATAAAGGTCGATGGGTAAATTTGGTAGGGTTTGTAAAAAAAGAGAAAAGTGAATGCAGAAAAGGGTTAAGGTAATGAGAGTAATAAAAACTCTCAGCAATGAAGGCTTGGATATTAAACTGGAAGGAGGGAGCACAAGGGTAATCTTATCTTCAGATAACTTACCTATGTTTCCTTTGCATTCAAAAAATCTTACAATTCAATGCCCAGTAATTTTAAGGTGTAGTTTTACTGTCAGAAATACTTATGTACTTGTAGCTCTGGGCTTTTCCATGCAAGACATAACCAATATTAACCAATCTTTGTAACACAAGTTTCTTCTCAGAAAATAAACCTACATCCTTGTAATGATAATACTAATGCTAATAATACTACTAATAATTATGTACCCTCTAATTTCATCCAGTCTTTTGTTGACTTCGTAGACTTGTGAATGATAGAAGTAACAGCGAGCAGCCAAGAGGTCAAGAGTGCGGCGGTTTACTGAAGTTACTTTTGTCATCAGCAAATCTATAATACATGGGAGAAAATTATCAGTAAAATAAATTTTATGTACTTCCACTCACACGAAAAATATTTTGTGCATTACATATATAAAGGAAAGGCAAAAAAAAATCATAAGAAGTACATCTTATATATAATACTATAATTATTATTCAAAGTTATATATAATTCTATATACAGTAATTCAATACTAAGGATTCAATTAAAAAATTGGTTATGTTAAAATGGCATTAAGACAAACTAAATATTCCATAAAACATCTGTATGGTGGCATTAAAGAAAAAATAACAGATTCCTGTGACTGACTACAAATTCAGCCTCAAAATTTGATGAAATTTTAACATCTAAGATTTATTTTTAATCTTGTCAAACTTAATTTTGCTATCACCTCGCTCATATGTATTCATTTATTAAATATGATTGACATGCTTGAGCACGGAGTATAGATGAATTATCCAGTTGTCAGGTATGAAGTATCCAGCACTATCCAGAGGTTTTGTTCATTCCACTACTTAAACAGATCATGAAAAATAAAAATATTTCAGCATCAGTGAAAATTGAGTGCACCTGTTATCCTGAGGATGCCAGATGATCAATGCTCTATACTGCAGGTACAAACACTAATGTTTACACAAGTGAAATGCCAACAAAAAAACTAATTATGTGAATAAATCAAAATACAGTTGACTGAACAACTCAAACCGCACAAATTTGAGATAAACCGTTAGATGTCCTTTTTCTTTTTCGGTTGTGACAATATTCCAGGATGAATCCAAACATTGTTTCAAGATTGACTTCTAATTTATGGATTAGTTATGAATAATTATTAGTCATAGAGCATTAAACCCTCAGAGCTTATACAAGTGTCTGAAGAATAGAGGGAAGTCAGGTTCACTCCAAAGGGAAGGGTAGCTCTAATTCCTTGGATCAAGAGTCATTCAGTAGCATCATAGCACATCCACTGAAGCAACCTTCAGTTGTGAAGAAATTATATAATATCTAAGGTATACCATGAATGCATCAAGAAAATGCATTTCTCTTTTGAAATAAGTGTGTATATTTTTTTGTAACCGCGACTATTTTCCATCAATGTACGGTGACTCAAAGGAACCACATTCACCGCCACTAGTGTTCATACAATTTTTTGACCACACATACAGCAAACTTTCATATCTGGGCATCTCTGCAAAGACAGTGACTATGTGTGAATGATGGTGAAAGTGTTTCTTTCTTTTTTGGGTAACCGTGCTTTGGTAGGCGTGTTGACAAAAAAAAATAAAAAAAAATACGGTACCTCTCTTCTATCTGCCTTAAGTGCTTTGAATACTAGAGGTTATTAGCACCAGTCTTTGATTCAACTTGATACTATCTGTCAAGAATACCTTAATCTCCAAAGTAAATTCTCGGGTACATGTATATACACAAATAACCCGCAAAGAGAAGAGAGGAGCTTACGACGACATTTTCGGCCCAACTTGGACCATTTACAAATTCACACTAATGAAAAGGAGAGAAGGAGGGGTATATATAGGCACACAGCTTAGTCCTACCATACCTCTCATGCAATAAAAGCAATGTGATTACCTAACCTTGTTTTACCCTCAAACCTATTTCAAAACTCAACTTGTTCCAACTTCATTTCCATGGAAACATTATTTATATCCTTGTTTGATTATCCTCATTTCAGAAGGACACTCACAATTACTGTATTCATATTTGTTCCATCATCTTTCAACCTTCATTATTTCAGTCACTCTCATAACTTCTTCATTTGTAATCTAAGAACACCATTTCTCCTCCTCAACACCTCCTGAACATGTAAAAATAATTACAATTTATCCTCGAAGGGGAAAAAAAAAGTGTGATCCTGAGGCTAAACTTTTCTTAGCTTCAGTAGAACAATACATGTACAGAAAGCCTTGTCATCCTCTTATCACATTTACATACCAGAACATTTAATGGCATCTTCATTGTTATTAACATCAAGGAGTCTGAGAAGTACAAGCAGATGAATGTAAACATCCACCTCCAGCACCAGCTGACCACGCTGGCGTACCACAGGACCTACAATATATATTATTATTTTCGTAAGCAAGTACTAAACCTGTATGAATCATACAGTGCCTGGAGGGCATGCAACAATAATTATTAGAACTTATACACATTTGTCTTGATGTTGTGGCTTAACACTGAAGGGTTTCATTTTTTCCTGATAAAGACACATGCAACAGCATAATGCAATCATTAACTGACTGTTTCATCCACACATTTGGCTTCACTGACCCCAATGTGTGGGTGAAATGTTGTCAATAAAGGATCACATTATACTGCACCTGTGTCTTTATACAGTGTCAGTATTTTCAAGCATTTTTCAACATGCATCAAGTACCGCCTGCAAAGTACAATACAGATATAATTAGAGCAGGTAGGATCTCCAGTCATATTTAGCAGTGTACTGAGAAGAGTAGGGACTGGATGGATGTCTAGGGCAACTACTATAAATTACTGACCACTCAAATACTCCCACAAAATAATTTATAACAGTCAAAATTGTGATTTTTTTCTTATTAGGGCAAATATAACAGTTTGGAATGGGGTGCATCTTTGTGAGGCAAAGATCATAGTGCTACCTGGTTAGTTGAGGGACCACTGGCAGAAGTCATCAGGGTTTAAATTAAGATAAGTGGAGAGATGTATGAGTATGTCTAGAAACAGAAATGGTTGTAAAACTATAAATATCAGAAAAAATGATCAGTAATATACTAAAATGTTAAAAAATTGACAGGCAATGTTGTAAGTTATTAACAAAAACAAAAGTTGTTTAAATAAGTGATGTACAAAAACTTTCAAGATATATTATACAAATAAATAATATACAAAAAATAAAATAAATGAACTATAAAAAAAGGATATATCGGAAAAATAAGTCACAAGTGTGCTTTATTGGTTTCAATATTTTCCCCTATGGATAACACTGATAACTACATACCCATGAGGGGAACAATGACGTAAAATAATATCACATGCCTTGTGGAGGAGAATCCAAGTCCATGGGCTCCTCAATAAACTGCAAGATAGTTTCACGTTCCTGTTTGCTTTCTGGACGACCATAATAAACAGCAACCAGGCGTCGCAGAACATTAGGTGTCAATTTTCTTCTTGTGGCAGGTAATGCACGAAGAACACGCAGGACAAAACGAGGTTCTTTGCTGACAATACTGCGCTCCACTAAACGGATCTGCTCTTTCAGGTCTGAAAACATACAAAACACTTAAGGGCTAGCACAGTGAGGACAGCTTTGCACAATTCTGAATACAATTCTTACACAACAACATATATTTAACATACCTAAGATAACCTTTCCCCAAAAAAGTCAAATCAAGTGACTTATTTCCATTTGAGTCATTGTGATGCCTTAAATTTGGCAGTAAGTTTATTTAGGTACAGGTACACAAATAGTTACACAAATTATCATACATAGTAACACGTTTAGATTACCTACGATAACCCCAAAAGTCAGTATTTTAATAAAATCAGAACATATGGTACCTGCGTGTACATAAAATACATGAAAAAGAATTACATAGTTCCCTGTATCTGTGGGGGACACGTTCCAAGGAACTGACCTGGATACTGAAACCCTGGATAGTAATAAACCTTATATATGTCCTATATGAATCTATTATAAAGTTTAAAATGATAAATTATGCACAATAAATGGAGAATTATCACTTTTTCACTGATGGGAAGCATTTCATGGCTTCTCTTAGGCTTTGAAGAGCTGCCGGCTTCTCTACTTTTGAACTCTGGGGTCATTACGTATTATGCAAAATTAATAAGTATTTTGGGGCCACAATATTATTATTATTATTATTATTATTAATCATGGGGGAGCGCTAAACCCGTAAGATTATACAGCACATGTAGGAGCAGGATGGAAGGTATTCAGGCTCAATTCAGGGAACTGGAGCACAGATCCAATTCCCTAGATCAAGAGCCCCTCGCCAGCATCAAGGAACCTCCCTTGACGGGTTGGGCCACAGTAAACCATGGATAACAAACTGTGGATACCAACTCAATGGATATGGGGGTTCTACTATACAGTGGAACCTGGGTTTTTGTACACCCTAGTTTGTATGTAAAACTAGTTATTCTCTATAAAATGTATTTTTTATTAACATTTTATAGAGAATAACTATAGTTTTATACAAACTAGGGCATACAAAAACCCAGGTTCCACTCTACGTATATGGAAATATGGCGTATGTTGTCAGTGGCCCTGAAACCCCAACAGAAGAAGAAGTATATGGAAATAAGTTATGAATTTTTTTGAGTTATCCTTATGTTTCCATGTATAATAATGTAACTATTTATGTATACCAGTACAGTGGTACCTCGAGTTTTGAACAGCTCCCAACTCGAACAATTATTTAAGTGTATTTTTGTAAGTGCTTTCGTAAGTGTATTTTTTAGGGGTCTGAAATGGACTAATCTAATTCCCATTATACCTTATGGGAACAAATTCGTTCGGCATCGGCACTCGAACAGCCGTCTGGAACGAGTTAAGTTCGTAACTCAAGGCGCCACTGTACCTAAAAAATAAAGATTATTATAATTATTATAATCAAATAAAGCGCTAAACCAACAAGGGTCATGCAGACTAAAATAAAGAAAAAATTAGCTGAAACAACAGTTATGTCAATATTAACTAAACAAGATTTTCACCTGAATGAAGAATCAGCCGTTATAACGGAAAGAAATATTTTAAAATACCGACATAATGGACATAAACGATGTATAATTCTTCTCTTATTAAACTCTCGCTAAATTGTACGAATAATGAATCTTATTGGTCAATTATTATAATTGTGGAGCTCCAAACCTGTAGGATTATACAGCACCTGTGGGGGGTGGGGGGGTATTCAGGTTTAATTCAGGAAACTGGAGCAGAGATCCAATTCCTCAGATCAAGAGCCCCTCACCAGCGGGACCTTATTGCCAATACCTTGTTTAATATTTGACGATAAAATAATTACACTATTATTAGCATATTATGTAATAAATAATAAGCGCTAAACCCGTAAGGGTCGTACAGCGCTGCTATATAAATAAAATTAACATACTATTACTACTAATAATAAATTGTGAAAAATGTGGTTATAATACAAAAAATTCCTTGGAACAAGAGCCCTTCACCCTTGTACAAAACAAGAAAGCGTTAAAACCGTCGGGGTCTGAGGTTAAAAAAAAAAAGAAAATCCCCCTAAAATTACCCTCTGGTTTGATCCAAGGAGCTAAAAGGTGGATGTAGGATTGCTCCAATTCCTTGGATCAAGAGCCCTTCACCCTTGTAGAAAGCAACGTGAAAGCTTTAAAACCGTACGATAACCCTCCTTTTTTTACCTTCTAAGGTCAATGTGTCTGGATCTTTCTTCTCTCCTTCATTATCTTTGTCCTTGTCCTTGTCCGTGTTAGACACTTCCATAGCCTCCACGGTCATGGTAAAATAATAAATAACTCAGATCAACTCAACAACTTCCAGTGACAACAACAACTTCACAAAACCTCGACTTAATACCAACATTTTACTCTTGTTTCACTTTCTTACTCTAATTTACTCTATTTTATGTTACTTTTATGTATTAATATATATATATCTTTAATTATGTATGATTATCATCCACTATTATATTAAAAAAAAATTTTAAATACCCTATTTTCAAAATTTCTAAGCAGCTATTTATGACAAAAATGGCAATTTTTATTATAATTTACCAATTTTTGTATTACCAGTAGTTATTATAATAATAATTTGCAAGAATAACTATAATATTAAGTATATTATGAACATATTTAAGAAACATGAAGTCAATGGTTTAACTTATTTTTATTAATATATTTTTTAAGTAAAGTAAGTTAAATATGTAAGTAAGTAAAGTAAGTATGTAAGTAAGTTTATTCAATAAGTTCCTTGATGCTACTGAAGGGCTTTTGATCTGAGGGACTGGAGCTACCCGTCTCTTTCCTCGGATCAAGGCACTCAAGGGAAGTCCCTGAGTGCCGGTGAGGGGCTCTTGATCCACTGATATGGAGCTCTCCTACCCTTCCAAGGGTCACATATCATTGTTTTCCATCCATACCAGATGCTCTATGACCCTTACAGGTTTAGCACTACTCCATAATAATGTCACTTTGATTCTAGGTAATTTACACACAATAACATCTACAACAATTGTGATCCTCCAAAAATGGCATAATTCTACTCAGAATTAGACAATATTGTCGGTAATTCTACCAACATTATAACAATGCTACTCAACAATGGTTAGTCTAGCTGTGGGTCTTATAATCTCTGTTTCAGTTAACTTACTGAAGATTTCTGTTAGTGGGTCACACAGCTTCTCTGTTCCTTCTCAGAAGCTATGGCGAGAACTTAGGTAGATTGTGTGGGTACATGAGAGTGGGTGGGTATGAGTTAGACCTGCCTAGCATGTAGATCAATGCTTCAGAGAACCGAAAAGTTGATAAATTAGACACTTGTGTAACACTTGATTCAAGATTATTATTATTTGATAAATCAAGGGGGAAGCGCTAAACCCGGAGGATTATACAGCGCCTGGGGGGGGGATGTGGAAGGCATTGCTTAATTCGGGGAACTAACATTCCCTTGTCACCAACATCAAGGAATTCATCTGCCTAGAAAAGGCCAGTAAGCCTACTGCAGTGCTCCTCCATTCTTGTGTTCTTATGTTGTTTGGTCTCATTGGCTTTGAGGTATTTAACTCATTTCAATAAGTCACAGGGATGTTAGGAAATACTTCTTTAGATTTAGAGTGGTCAGGAAGTGGAATTATCTAGACAGTGATGTAGTGGAGGCAGGATCCATACATAGCTTTAAGAACAGATATTAAAAGGTTCAGGAAGCCAGGAACAAAACCAGTAGTGGCCAGTGGAGAGGCGGGTCCAGGAGCTGAGACTCAACCCCTGCAACCACATATAGGTGAATACAAAGAAGAATGCAAATAGGTTTTGTGACTCGTTGTGTGCAGTGTATCCAGTACTAGTTGGTGCACTCTCCTTCCCTGACTCTGATACTGTTACTCTTTCTACTAAGATACACATCTCTCAGTGTATAGCAATAATAATCTTCACTTCTACAAGTACATGATACAACTTATACAGACCATAGCTAACATCAATGACGTACTATATAGAAAACCCCTGGTTATGCAGAGCATTTCGAATAACTTAAGTTAATTTTGTCCCCCCAGGATTCGACCCACATCAGCTAGCTAACACCCAGGTACCTACTTGCTGATAGGTGAACAAGGACAGCAGGTGTAAGGTAACTAACACCCAGGTACCTACTTACTAATAGGCGAACAGGGACAGCAGGTTTAAGGTAACATGCCCATCGTTTCCACCCAGGGGAGGACTGAACTATAAAAACTCAATATGTGAAGCCAGAGAGTTGCCTACCAAGCCACTAGACACCTATAATCTAGTCCTCGCAACTGTACACAGCGTTCAAAATTGGAATCCTGTCGGCTGATGGAATTATTATGGATGCATAATAATTCCGAGAAAATGCTTGAGATTCCCCTAAAAAGATTCCCACTCCGGCACAAAGTAACGTCACAAAAAACGGAAACACTTTAATGACTAACTAATGTATTATTTATAACCCGCACTTAAGAGAGGAAAATTACGACAACGTTTCGCTCCGTCCTGGACCACTGCCAAGGCATAAATGATTCATAACTGATAAGATTTCCCCTCCTAATTACGAGTTTTCGACAAACTGTTTCAGCCTAATCGTACAATTGTCCAGCAAGTGAAAGTTGATTTAATGCTGCCCGAATTTTCTGTGTAACAAGAGGGGTTTCTATAAAGTAATTTATATAAGTCAATTAATCATACGTCAATGTTATACTGTACTATTCTTTATGTAAATAAAGTTTGCTTTCGTTTGTTTATTGTATTATTATTTCTTAAGACAATATAAGATAAGATTTGTTGGGATTTTTACCCCAGGGTGGGGAGGGTTAGCCACTCAGGATAACCCAGGGTAGGGAGGGTTAGCCACCCAAGATAACCCAGGGTAGGGAGGGTTAGCCACTCAGGATAACCCAGGGTAGGGCGGGTTAGCCACTCAGGATAACCCAGGGTAGGGAGGGTTAGCCACTCAGGATAACCCAGAGTAGGGAGGGTTAGCCACTCAGGATAACCCAGGGTAGGGAGGGTTAGCCACTCAGGATAACCCAGGGTAGGGAGGGTTAGCCACTCAGGATAACCCAGGGTAAGGAGGGTTAGCCACTCAGGATAACCCAGGGTAGGGAGGGTTAGCCACTCAGGATAACCCAGGGTAAGGAGGGTTAGCCACTCAGGATAACCCAGGGTAGGGAGGGTTAGCCACCCAAGATAACCCAGGGTAAGGAGGGTTAGCCACCCAGGATAACCCAGAGTAGGGAGGGTTAGCCACCCAGGATAACCCAGGGCAGGGAGGGTTAGCCACCCAAGATAGCCCAGGGTAGGGGGGGGTTAGCCACCCAAGATAACCCAGGGTAGGGGGGGTTAGCCACCCAAGATAGCCTAGGGTAGGGAGGGTTAGCCACCCAAGATAACCCAGGGTGGAGAGGGTTAGCCACCCAAGATAACCCAGGGTAGGGAGGGTTTGCCACCCAAGATACCAGGGTAGGGAGGGTTAGCCACCCAGGATAACCCAAGAAATTCAGTGAGTCATCAAAAACTGTCTGTCTTATTTCCATTGTGATCTTTCAAGACTCACGAAATCGTAATGACACGATTGCAAGCAAACCATACCACGGGCGGGATTGAACCCGTGGTCAGAGAGTCTCAAAACTCCACACCGTTGCGTTAGCCACTGGACCAGTGGCTAACGCGACGGTCTGGAGTTTTGAGACTCTCTGACCGCGGGTTCAATCCCGCCCGTGGTATGGTTTGATCCTTCAATCTTGTCCCCCCAGCATGCCACCCACACCAGTCCACTAAACACCCAGATACATACTTGCTGCTAGGTAAATAGAGACAATAAGTGTAAGGAAACACCCAGCATTTTCCTTCCTAACAGGGAGGGACAAACTGCAGCATCCAGTTGCATAATGAGTCTTGGCTTGAAAACGTAAGCAGATACAAATATCTTGGATTCGAGGGTCATCTGTTTGAACTTATTGTAACTAAACAAAGGAAGACTAAGAACACTTGAGTTATGGCAGGATTTTATCCCAGTTATGGAGTTAATGTGACAATAAAGAAAATGATGTATTTTGTTTAGGAGTACATCAGTGATGTGATAGTGCTCATCATGGGACATCCATGCAAAATTATAAATATTAAACATGAGGAAGGAACCTGATATCTCAATTATTAGAGACTGAGTCACTTGAAGAAATGCTCAGGCAAACCCATATAAACTGGACCCCAATGGAAATAAGTCACTCTATCTGACTTTTTGGGGTTATCCCAGGTTCTCTACACATATACTGCTATGTATGATAATCTATGTAACTGTATTTGTGTATACCTGATTAAACTTACTTACTTAATAACTGTTGCACAGCTCTCAAAACTTTCTTCACAGGTAAGAACTCTTCCAAATGAATCAAGAAAACTGGTACTGACTTTTAAAGGAACCAATTACTCGCTCTATGACAAGAGGACAGCAGTGACAGTTCCATAGGAAATTGCCTATTCCCAATTCACTATCTCCCACTTTACCCTAAGAGCCTTATTAGATCACGTTCAGAGTTTTGGCTTGAAGCCCATGGTAATGTCCTAAATTGTAATGATGCCTTAGTCACGCAACACTTCCACAAATTATGCATACGGCCTCTCCTCACTTAGCGACGCAATCGTTTACTGATGACTCGGACTTATGATGGGCTTTCTGACCAGTATGCTGACCTAAATAGTGTATATTAGAGTTGATTTCTTCTATTCTGTTTATTACCACATACAGTACATTACTGTATAAATACTTAAAAATATATCAGAAATGTTATAAATGGTGCAAAAGGTGACATTAAAACAATATCAAAGATGGTTGACACAAACCCACTACCCCTTAGTGACAAATTCGTTTACTAATGTGGTCTTAGGAACGGAACTCTGTCGTTAAGTGAAGAGAGGCTGTATTAATGGCTTTGTTCACCAACTCACTGGAACAGCTGGTATTGCAGTTGAAAACATAAACACATATGCAGTTTAATGTGATCCTTTATTGACAACGTTTCGCCCACACAGTACGCTTTTTCAAGTCACAAACAGATCTACCTGAGGTAGATCTGTTTGTGACTTGAAAAAGCGCACTGTGTGGGTGAAACGTTGTCAATAAAGGATCACATTAAACTGCATATGTGTTTATGTTTCCATTGTGTCAGTATTTTATACCATTTATTTTCATGGTATTGCAGTTGTTGTCAAGTGTGATGCCTCCTACACAGAAATTTGATCATGTATCAACAAGTAGGCTTCTACCCTTCAAACTGAACCATTTGTTATTATGAAGATTGAGACACTTATGCAGCATATGGGAATCTTTATTCAGGAAATGTTTTGCCACACAGTGGCTTCATCAGTTCAATACAAAGAGGAAGGCGTAAGGAGGGGAGGAGTATGAGGTAATCAGTCCCTCAGCCTGGAGTCGATGTGTTCAGTCCATCAATCTTGTAGAATGTACAGCATAGGGCCGTAGACGTGGCTTATATACTGTAGTGAGGTGAGGTGAAGCAGGTGGAGGCGGGGTCATAGTGGTACCATCCACTAGTCGAAGTAGGTCTTCGTCCAAAGGTTGAACAAGTGTTGAAGAATTCTTTGTAACAAGATCCCATGATGCTGCAGTGTCTGACAGTTGTGATGAATGGTTTGAAAAACCGACAAGTTGAAGATTGAGACACTTATGCAGCATATGGGAATCTTTATTCAGGAAACGTTTCGCCACACAGTGGCTTCATCAGTCCAATACAAAGAGGAAGGCGTAAGGAGGGGAGGAGTATGAGGTAATCAGTCCCTCAGCCTGGAGTCGATGTGTTCAGTCCATCAATCTTGTAGAATGTACAGCATAGGGCCGTAGACGTGGCTTATATACTGTAGTGAGGTGAGGTGAAGCAGGCGGAGGCGGGGTCATAGTGGTACCATCCACTAGTCGAAGTAGGTTTTCGTCCAAAGGTTGAACTATGACCCCGCCTCCGCCTGCTTCACCTCACCTCACTACAGTATATAAGCCACGTCTACGGCCCTATGCTGTACATTTTACAAGATTGATGGACTGAATACATCGACTCCAGGCTGAGGGACTGATTACCTCATACTCCTCCCCTCCTTACGCCTTCCTCTTTGTATTGGACTGATGAAGCCACTGTGTGGCAAAACGTTTCCTGAATAAAGATTCCCATATGCTGCATAAGTGTCTCAATCTTCAACTTGTCGGTTTTTCAAACCATTCATCACATATTTGTTATTATAAGTGATTCCCTATCATCCATAAATGCTCTTAACTCCATGAGTGTCAATTGTTATATGCTTGTCATAACCCAGACACAGGTATGGTAGGATGATGGATAGTGGAGCCAGAGTATAACTTCTGAGAATTTACTCTCACAGTGGTCATCAGATGCATTTAAAACTGATGAACTTGTTCTCAAGGAGGGAGTAGATTACAGCTTTGGGTTGTCAACTAGGTTGAGAACAATAATACGAAAAGAACTTCAATAACTTGAGTCCATCTATCATCACTCTATCATGCAGGAGGAACCATAAGTCTATGGTGCATCCAACAAGATCATCAGACTCTTGGATGTTGCTACCACCAGGTTCCGGCTGGGTTACAAGTATACCTCTTGGAAGTTATATCATCAGTTGATGTAGACATAACTAAATGTAAATTTAGCCTGATGAAATATTGTCACAGACGGCGTCGTTATGTGTTGGAAATGATAAAATAAATAAACTCAAAGACAACTCACTCACTCTTCAGGGACTCTTCAAACTATATAATCTACAGCAGCATTTTACCAGCTGCTCTGTAAAAGTAGTCCAATTTTGTCTTTCGACTCGATGTATGCACAAGGCTTATTCCTCTAAGAAAAAGGAGGAGTAGATGTAAAATAGAAAGAGACAGGCGCTCCCTTTACAGGCGACGGAAAAGAATAACAGAGCGGCTAAAAGAGGTCAATATATCTGAAATGCGCAGGGAGACACTGGTCAGAGAAATAGCAAGCATCGAACTTAAGCTAAAAGAATCGAAATGAAATCGAAAGAAACCCAAAGTATTTCTTCTCCTATGCCAAATCAAAATCGAGAACAACGTCCAGTATTGGGCCCCTACTTAAACAAGATGGGTCCTACACAGATGACAGCAAGGAAATGAGTGAGCTACTCAAGTCCCAATATGACTCAGTTTTTAGCAAGCCGCTAACCAGACTGAGAGTCGAAGATCAAAATGAATTTTTTATGAGAGAGCCACAAAATTTGATTAACACAAGCCTATCCGATGTTATCCTGACGCCAAATGACTTCGAACAGGCGATAAATGACATGCCCATGCACTCTGCCCCAGGGCCAGACTCATGGAACTCTGTGTTCATCAAGAACTGCAAGAAGCCCCTATCACGAGCCTTTTCCATCCTATGGAGAGGGAGCATGGACACAAGGGTCGTCCCTCAGTTACTAAAAACAACAGACATAGCCCCACTCCACAAAGGGGGCAGTAAAGCAACAGCAAAGAACTACAGACCAATAGCACTAACATCCCATATCATAAAAATCTTTGAAAGGGTCCTAAGAAGCAAGATCACCACCCATCTAGAAACCCATCAGTTACACAACCCAGGGCAACATGGGTTTAGAACAGGTCGCTCCTGTCTGTCTCAACTACTGGATCACTACGACAAGGTCCTAAATGCACTAGAAGACAAAAAGAATGCAGATGTAATATATACAGACTTTGCAAAAGCCTTCGACAAGTGTGACCATGGCGTAATAGCGCACAAAATGCGCGCTAAAGGAATAACAGGAAAAGTCGGTCGATGGATCTATAATTTCCTCACTAACAGAACACAGAGAGTAGTCGTCAACAGAGTAAAGTCCGAGGCAGCTACGGTGAAAAGCTCTGTTCCACAAGGCACAGTACTAGCTCCCATCTTGTTCCTCATCCTCATATCCGACATAGACAAGGATGTCAGCCACAGCACCGTGTCTTCCTTTGCAGATGACACCCGAATCTGCATGACAGTGTCTTCCATTGCAGACACTGCAAGGCTCCAGGCGGACATCAACCAAATCTTTCAGTGGGCTGCAGAAAACAATATGAAGTTCAACGATGAGAAATTTCAATTACTCAGATATGGTAAACATGAGGAAATTAAATCTTCATCAGAGTTCAAAACAAATTCTGGCCACGAAATAGAGCGAAACACCAACGTCAAAGACCTGGGAGTGATTATGTCGGAGGATCTCACCTTCAAGGACCATAACATTGTATCAATCGCATCTGCTAGAAAAATGACAGGATGGATAATGAGAACCTTCAAAACTAGGGAGGCCAAGCCCATGATGACACTCTTCAGGTCACTTGTTCTATCTAGGCTGGAATATTGCTGCACTCTAACAGCACCTTTCAAGGCAGGTGAAATTGCCGACCTAGAAAATGTACAGAGAACTTTCACGGCGCGCATAACGGAGATAAAACACCTCAATTACTGGGAGCGCTTGAGGTTTCTAAACTTGTATTCCCTGGAACGCAGGAGGGAGAGATACATGATTATATACACCTGGAAAATCCTAGAGGGACTAGTACCGAACTTGCACACGAAAATCACTCACTACGAAAGCAAAAGACTTGGCAGACGATGCACCATCCCCCCAATGAAAAGCAGGGGTGTCACTAGCACGTTAAGAGACCATACAATAAGTGTCAGGGGCCCGAGACTGTTCAACTGCCTCCCAGCACACATAAGGGGGATTACCAACAGACCCCTGGCAGTCTTCAAGCTGGCACTGGACAAGCACCTAAAGTCAGTTCCTGATCAGCCGGGCTGTGGCTCGTACGTTGGTTTGCGTGCAGCCAGCAGCAACAGCCTGGTTGATCAGGCGCTGATCCACCAGGAGGCCTGGTCACAGACCGGGCCGCGGGGGCGTTGACCCCCGAAACTCTCTCCAGGTACTCCAGGTCTCCAGGTAATAAACACTGAGAAGCATACACCTTCTGGTGAATACTGTATATTCTTAATCTAGTTCCTCCATACCAGTGGAATTTCACTGAACACCTGTACAATCAACACAAATTGACATGATCATTACGTAAAATTTCTTCAAACTTATCTCCTTTACACTTCTGTGTCAATGTACTTGTCAACACTGTAAAGTAATTTCCTTCAGGTTTAATCCCAATTACTGATACAATTACCCCACACTCACAAACCTCTTAATGGAAACTGTGAATAAATTTTTGTTTATGGCGGTAACTAAACCAGTTGGTTTTCAATGGCAATTTTAACCATTTTTCTGATGTTCTGAAAATATCTATTGGCAACAGATGCGAATACTTTTTTTCAATTAATGGTTAATTTTCACTGTACATATTGTATCGACGAGTGACCAGGGAAGCATGACAGACTAAAAAAAATTCCCATGCATACTATTATTATTATGATAATGAAAAAGAATCCCATGAATATTGAAAATTTTTTGTAAAATTTTCTTTTGATTTTTTCAGCTTGTTATGATATTTAAGAAGCCTAGGTTAATATACTGGCAAAAGAAGACCTCAGTCAGATGACCAAACGTTCCAGCTGTGGGTCATCATATAACACTCTTCAAGCTGGCACTGGACAAGCACCTAAAGTCGGTTCCTGACCAGCCGGGCTGTGGCTCGTACGTTGGTTTGCGTGCAGCCAGCAGTAACAGCCTGGTTGATCAGGCTCTGATCCACCAGGAGGCCTGGTCACAGACCGGGCCGCGGGGGCGTTGACCCCCAGAACTCTCTCCAGGTAAACTCCAGGTAAGACCAGCATCAGGAAACGCTATTTGTGCTGTTTCCTGACAAACCTTATACCTACTTGGTGACCTGTGGCCTGGTAATCAGTGACCTGTGGCCTGGTGGGCCACACGGGTAGAAACACTGGGCGTGTTTCCGTACACCTGTTGTCCCATTCACCTAGCAGGCAAGTAGGTACCTGGGTGTCAGTGGACTGGTGTGGGACTTTTCGTCCACCAATGGCTTTATCAATACAGATTCAAGGACATAATGGCGATTATCAATTCACATAAAAATAAATCAGGGAATCTGTCTCAAGACCCACCATTACTGTACAAGTGAGTGGCTCATGTCCTTTTGCCTGCTATTTCATTACTTTTTGAAAATCACTAGAAACTAGTACCTTCCCAACACTACTCAAGACAGCAAGGGCTACGCCAATACACAAAGGTGGTGACCTCACAGATGTAAATAACTACAGGCCAATATCAAACTTACCGTTGCTATTCAAAATCTTTGAGAAACTCGTGCACAAGAGATTATATTCGTTTATAACAGCACAAAGTATACTCAATCCTTGCCAATTTGGCTTCAGAAAAAATAAAAGCACAAACGATGCAATTGTAAAAATGCTAGACCTGCTCTACACTGCTCTGCAAAATAAAGAATATCTATTAGGAGTCTTTATTGACCTGAGGAAAGATTTTGATACAGTAGACCAGGGCATCCTACTCCACAAACTTGACCATTATGGCATAAAAGGCCATGCACTTATATACTTCAAATTCTACCTTACTAACAGGTATCAATATGTCTCCATTAATTAAGGACACGACCTCACCAACATGACCACTTGATACTGGAGTGCCTCAGGAAAGTGTCCTTGGTCCCCTGCTCTTTCTCTTAAACATCAATGATCTTCCCAATGTATCACAACACCTGAAACCAATTCTCTTTGCTGACGACACAACTTATGTCATCTCCCACCCAAATCTTGCCTCACTCAACACCATTGTTAATGAAGAGCTTCTAAAAATATCAACCTGGATGATGGCCAATAAACTTACACTTAACACTGGCAAAATCTACATTATGTTTGGTAACAGAGCAGGTGCTGCACAACTGAACATTAAGATTGACAATACTCTTACTGCCAAACATAATGAGGGCAAATTCTTAGGCCTACACCTTGACAGCAACCTGAAATTCAACACCCATATCCAATACATAACAAAAAACGTATCCAAAACTGTTGGGATCCTCTCTAAGATATATTACTACGTACCACAATCAGCCTTACTCACACTATACTATTCACTCATCTATCCCTACCTCACATATGCCATTTGTCCCTGGGGATCAACAGCAGCAACCCATCTAAAGCCAATAATAACTCAACAAAAAGCCACATTAAGAATTATGCAATCCAATGCTAGGCAAATCATCCCCTTCCCCAACTCTTCAAAGACCTAAACTTACTCACTGTTCAGAATATCCACACTTACTACTCTGCAGTCTACATTTACAGAACCATAAATTCCAATATTAACCCTGAACTAAAATGCTTTCTTGATATTTGTGACAGAACCCATAGGCATAATACCAGACACAAACATCTCTATGACATTCCTCGTGTCCAGCTAAATCTATATAAAAATTCAATGTACACACAAAAGGGCCTAAAATCTGGAACTCTCGCTTGAAAACTCTAGAACTGCAGACTCAACCACCATTTTCAAAATTACCATTAAAAAACATCTTATCTCCCTAACACACCCCTCCATTAGCTAACTACATGAAAACCACCTATACTATTACTTGTATCATGCACACTTCCAAAACAAAATACAGTGGACCCCCGCTTTACAATCACCTCCCAATGCAACCAATTATGTAAGTGTATTTATGTAAGTGCGCTTGTACGTGTATGTTTGGGGGTCTGAAATGGACTAATCTAATTCACAATATTCCTTATGGTAACAAATTCGGTCAGTACTGGCACCTGAACATACTTCTGGAATGAAAAAATATCGTAAACCGGGGGTTCCCTGTAGACTTACTCTCGATATCTGTGATTCCCAATAATTTACACTTACACTCATCCAAATGACTGTAAACATAAAATTCCGAATACAGTGGACCCCTGCCTTACGATCAGCTCCCAACTCGACCAATTAAGTAAGTGTATTTTTGTAAGTGCTTTTGTACGTGTATTTTTGGGGGTCTGAAACGGACTAATCTAATTCACAATATTCCTTATAGGAACAAATTCTATAACGGCACCCGAACAGACCTCTGGAATGAAATAATATCGTAAGGCGGGGGTCCACTGTATAGCTATTGCCTAATAAACCTTAAGCGAGTCATGAGTTTACCTGAGATACTTCAATATAGGAGCTTTAATAGAAACAGTGTACAGTGGACCCCCGCATAACGATTACCTCCGAATGTGACCAATTATGTAAGTGTATTTATGTAAGTGCGTTTGTACGTGTATGTTTGGGGGTCTGAAATGGACTAATCTACTTCACAATATTTCTTATGGGAACAAATTCGGTCAGTACTGGCACCTGAACATACTTCTGGAGTGAAAAAATATCGTTAACCGGGGGTCCACTGTACATGTATACAAAAACCTCTCACATTGATAAACATTTACAGAGTTCCACAGTCAAACATTAGCCAATTTAGTCAAAACCTAGGAAGTATGATAACTGATGCACGCATGAACAAAGATCACTTACTACTCTCAGGTGACTTCAATATAAATCTCCTACAAGACCAGGACCCACACATTACTGAATTCACAAACACAATGAGTAACTGCATGTTGCTACCAACAGTAACAAAACCTACAAGAGTTACAGAGACTAGTGTTTCCCTACTTGACCACATCTGGACCAACACCATATCCCCTTTAAAATCAGGCATAATTACAGATAATACCACAGACCACTACCCTACTTTTCTCATAACAACTCTTGGTAAAATACCCCAAGACACTACTAAAGTCACCTTCAGACTTCACAATGAGGCAGCCATTAATAACTTCACAACAGCAGTAGCAAACATTGACTGGCACACTGAGCTAGAAATCTATACAGATATTGACGAATGTATTAATAATTTTCTAAAAAAGACCCAATACCTCTATAACAAGCACTGCCCCAAAAAAACTAAACAGATGACAGCTAAGAGACTGAACAGTCCCTGGTTAACACCCAGCATTCTCAAATCCATAAATACAAAACACCAATATGAAAAACAGTACAGAATGGGTCACATAACCAGAGACCAAACAAAACGTTACTCGTCAATCCTAACCAGCCTGATAAGAAGGGCAAAAAAATTGTATTATGAGAACAGATTATCCAACTTACGAGGTGATATAAAAAAGACCTGGAAAACCCTATCAGAAATTCTAGGAACAAAAAAGATATCACGAAATAGCGAAATAAAATTAGCAAAATCAGATGAACCCCAACTCCCACCAACAGAAACAGCAAACAGACTCAATGACTTCTTCTCCACTATAGGACAAAACCTAGCCAATAAAATCCCAAGCTCAGATACCACACCAAATGACTACCTCACTGGCAACTACCCGAACACACTGTTCCTAGCTCCGACTAACCCATACGAAGTCTCCCTTATTATCAACACGCTAAAAAACAAGGCAGGAGATTTAAATACCTTACCACCCTTTATATACAAAAAAGTGTCACAAGTGCTATCACCAATCATTGCAACACTCTTTAACAAATCCATTGAATCCTCCACCTTCCCTACAGTACTCAAAATAGCAAGGGTCACCCCGATCCACAAAGGAGGAGACCAAACAGAGTTGAATAACTATAGGCCAATATCCAACCTACACCCTCTCTCAAAAATCTTCGAAAAATTAATTCATAAACGAATCTACTCCTACCTTATCTCCCAAAACATACTCAACCCCTGCCAATTTGGATTCAGGCCAAATAAAAATACTAATGATGCTATTATACACATGCTAGAACATATATACACTGCAATAGAGAAAAAAGAAGTCCCACTGGGGATCTTCATTGACTTATGTAAAGCTTTTGATACAGTTAACCATGACTTGCTCCACGTAAAATTGTCACACTATGGTATAAGAGGGCACTCCCTCAACTACCTCAAGTCATACCTCAGCAACAGAAGCCAATATGTGTATGCAAATGGGGCAAACTCTTCTGCACAACCAATTACAGTTGGTGTCCCACAGGGAAGTGTCCTTGGCCCTCTTCTCTTTCTCCTATACATAAATGACCTACCAAATGCTTCGCAATTACTCAAACCCACACTATTTGCAGATGACACTACATACGTCTTCTCCCACCCGAGCCCAGTCACGCTAGCCAATACTGTAAATACCGAATTACAGAAAATATCTACCTGGATGAGGACTAACAAACTTACACTAAACATTGACAAAACCTACTTCATTCAGTTTGGTAACAGAGCTACAGATGTCCCTCTTAACATAATGATAAACGGATCACCTATCACAAAGCTAACAGAGGGAAAATTCTTAGGAATCCACCTTGATAATAGACTCAAATTTCATACACATATACAACAAATTTCTAAGAAAATTTCCAAGACTGTAGGCATACTATCGAAGATACGGTACTATGCTCCACAGTCAGCCCTCCTGGCCCTATATCACTCTCTTATTTACCCCTATCTCACCTATGGAATTTGTGCATGGGGCTCAACAACAAGTAACCATCTCAGACCACTAATTACCCAACAAAAGGCTGCAGTTAGAATGATAACAAATTCTCACTATAGGCAGCACACTCCACCAATATTCAATACACTAAACCTATTCACCATACAAAACATTCATACTTATTACTGCACCTATTACATACATAGAACACTTAACTCTGATATTAACCCTCCCCTCAAACATCTCCTTGCCAACCTCAACAGAACACATGACCATAACACAAGGCGCAGATCACTCTTTGATGTTCCTCGTGTCCATCTCACACTATGCAAAAACTCAATGCACATAAAAGGCCCTAAAATCTGGAACTCATTACCTGTAAATATAAAAGAAACACTACCTGTTTATAAATTCAAGTCTCTTCTCAAAGATCACTTACTCACCCAAAGCCAAATAAATACTGAATAACTGAACCTTATAAATTGTATATCTTAAATGTTTCTCACAATTATATCACATAAATGTTAAACCTAAAACCCAATCTAACTTTATTATTTTTTAAATACACTACCTAACAGAATACTCCATTCTACTGAATGTACAACAATGCATACAACCATATGACCTGTCTTTGTAATACTCACTTGTGCTTTATAGTAATCTGTTTACATTAAAGTTTTATCACTGATGTCATCATTGCTTAGTTCATCTTAAGTGAATTTTAAGCCAGCCCATAATGCTATGCATAGTATAAGTGGCTTTGGCATGCTGCTCTTATCTGTATTTTTTGTACCTCTGTATGTGTGCACAAATTTTTAAATAAATAAATAAATAAATAAAGGTGAGGTTATCAGTCCCTCAGTCTTGGAGTTGGTGAAGAGCACCGTACAGATGAATCCAGAATTTTAAAACCAAAATTTCATCGTAATTGTGTATGAAATTACTGCAAATGTTATATAAAATGTTAAAATGGTATAAACTGTTAAACACAGCACTCAGATAATGTTAACTTCCTTTATAAAGAACAGGTAGTTTTAAATTAAAGATAGTTTGCCTTTGGTGAGGAATATCAATACAGTGGACCCCCGGTTTACGATATTTTTTCATCCAGAAGTATGTTCAGGTGCCAGTACTGGACGAATTTGTTCCCATAAGGAATATTGTGAATTAGATTAGTCCATTTCAGACCCGCAAACATACACGTACAAACGCACTTACATAAATACACTTACATAATTGGTCACATTGGGAGGTGATCGTAAACCGGGCGTCCACTGTGTTTCCCAGTTTTTGGCAAAGTACTGAAAGTTCTAATAAAAGACAACACCTACCTCTATAATACCTTTAAGGGGTTTCGAGAGTTATCTTGCTCCCACAACCCGGGTCTGGACCAGGCTTGTCTGGTGCTTGCCTGGTTAACCAGGATGTTGCTACTGGTGGTCCTGGACCAGGCTTGTCTGGTGCTTGCCTGGTTAACCAGGATGTTGCTACTGGTGGTCCTGGACCAGGCTTGTCTGGTGCTTGCCTGGTTAACCAGGCTGTTGCTACTGGTGGTCCTGGACCAGGCTTGTCTGGTGCTTGCCTGGTTGATGTTGCTGGTGGTTACTGGCTCACATAACCATTAAAGCAATATCTTTGTAAGTGATCTCATTTGATGTCTGGTTCGCCTTCTGTCCGTTAAGCTAGTTATATACACCTGAATGGATTAAGTTTCAGTATTAGATGTAAATAACCAAGATTTTCATTATATTGGATTAAGTTTCAGTATTAGATGTAAATAACCAAGATTTTCATTATATTCAGTCAGTGGATGTAGACCCAAAGAGTACAAAAACCTAACAGCGGCACTTCTCCGCTCCATGGAATATTACCCCATTCCAAACTACCTTTCCTCCATTTCCCCCCAAACTACTTCTTAAATCACAACCAAAACTTCGCCTTGAAGCCAAACATGAGGCCTTAAGCTGTATTGATAACTTAGTCACACAGCACACACTCTCGCAAATTATTTACGTTGATGGTTCTGTTCACCAATCCACTGGTGCAGCTGGTAGTGCTGCTGTTGTCGTACAGAGTGATGGCTCTCTTAAAGAAATTGGAGCACGCATCAATAATTGGGCCTCTACCCTTCAGACAGAACTGTTTGCCATACTCCTTGCACTGAAATGCATCTATGTATCAAAGATTGACAGTTTAATTGTAACTGATTCTCTGTCATCCATAAATGCTCTCAACTCATTAAGCATAAATTGTGGCATGCTTGTGTCAGAAGCCAGACACAGGTATGGTAGGATTGTGGACAGTGGAGTCAGAGTGCACATGCTGTGGATTCCATCTCACATTGGTCTTCAGATGCATGATAGAACTGATAAATTGGCTAAGCTGTATGCTTTCAAAGAGGGAGTAGATTACAATCTTGGCTTGTCAGGTAGTAGTTTGAGAACAATAATACGAAAAGAACTTCAGCTGAATTTTATGGACTTAAGGCTCAGGGAGATTGACACCAGTGAGTCCATCTATCATCATTCTATCATGCAGGAGGAGCCACATGTCTATGGTGCATCCAACAAAATAAGCAGACTCTTGGATGTCACTACCGCCCGGCTCCGGCTGGGTTACAAGTATCTTTGGCAGGTTAAATCACCACCACCAGATGTAGACCAAACGAAATGTAAACTTTGCCAGATGGATTATTGTCACACCTTGCGTCATTATGTACTGGAGTGTGATAAAATTAATGAATTTAGAAACAACTCACTCAGAAGTGTTCAAGAAATGGCTAAGTATTTTATCCACAGTGGTATATTACAGACCATTCTGGAGAAATACCCTGACTTTGCTAGCTGTAAATAAAGCATTACCACATATGTGCATGTGTGTGTGTGTGTACTCACCTATTTGTACTCACCTATTTGTGGTTGCAGGGGTCGAGTCCTAGCTCCTGGCCCCGCCTCTTCACCGGTTGCTACTAGACCCTCTCTCTCCCCGCTCCATGAGCTTTATCAAACCTCGTCTTAAAACTGTGTATGGTTCCTGCCTCCACTACGCCATTTTCTAGGCTATTCCACTGCCTTACAACTCTATGACTGAAGAAATACTTCCTACTATCTCTCTGACTCATTTGTGTCTTCAACTTCCAATTGTGGCCTCTTGTTTCTGTGTCCCCTCCCTGGAACATCCTGTCCTTGTCCACCTTGTCTATTCCACGCAGTATTTTATATGTCGTTATCATGTCTCCCCTGACCCTCCTGTCCTCCAGTGTCGTCAGGCTGATTTCCCTTAATCTTTCCTCATAGGACATTCCCCTTAGCTCTGGAACTAACCTTGTTGCAAACGTGTGTGTGTGTGTGTGTGTGTGTGTGTGTGTGTGTGTGTGTGTGTGTGTGTGTGTGTGTGTGTGTGTGTGTGTGTGTGTGTGTGTGTGTTTGTGTGTATGTGTGTATGTGTGTATGTGTGTGAGTGTGTGAGTGTGTGTGTGTGTGTGTGTGTGTGTGTGTGTGTGTGTGTGTGTGTGTGTGTGTGTGTGTGTGTGTGTGTGAGTATGAGTGTGTGTGTGTATGTGTGTGTGTGTATGAGTGTGTGTGTGTGTATGAGTGTGTGTGTGTACTCACCTATTTGTGGTTGCAGGGGTCGAGTCCTAGCTCCTGGCCCCGCCTCTTCACCGGTTGCTACTAGACCCTCTCTCTCCCCGCTCCATGAGCTTTATCAAACCTCGTCTTAAAACTGTGTATGGTTCCTGCCTCCACTACGTCATTTTCTAGGCTATTCCACTGCCTTACAACTCTATGACTGAAGAAATACTTCCTACTATCTCTCTGACTCATTTGTGTCTTCAACTTCCAATTGTGGCCTCTTGTTTCTGTGTCCCCTCCCTGGAACATCCTGTCCTTGTCCACCTTGTCTATTCCACGCAGTATTTTATATGTCGTTATCATGTCTCCCCTGACCCTCCTGTCCTCCAGTGTCGTCAGGCCGATTTCCCTTAATCTTTCTTCATAGGACATTCCCCTTAGCTCTGGAACTAACCTTGTTGCAAACCTTTGTACTTTCTCTAGTTTCTTGACGTGCTTTATCAAGTGCGGGTTCCAAACAGGTGCTGCATACTCCAGTATGGGCCTGACATACACGGTATACAGTGTCTTGAATGATTCCTTACTAAGGTGTCGGAATGCTGTTCTCAGGTTTGCCAGGCGCCCATATGCTGCAGCAGTTATCTGATTGATGTGTGCTTCCGGAGACATGCTCGGTGTTATACTCACCCCAAGATCTTTCTCCTTGAGTGAGGTTTGCAGTCTTTGGCCACCTAGCCTATACTCTGTCTGTGGTCTTCTGTGCCCTTCCCCTATCTTCATGACTTTGCATTTGGCAGGATTAAATTCGAGAAGCCATTTGCTGGACCAGGTGTCCAGTCTGTCCAGGTCTCTTTGAAGTCCTGCCTGGTCCTCATCAGATTTAATTCTCCTCATTAACTTCACATCATCTGCAAACAGGGACACTTCTGAGTCTAACCCTTCCATCATGTCGTTCACATATACCAAAAATAGCACTGGTCCTAGGACCGACCCCTGTGGGACCCCGCTCGTCACAGGTGCCCACTGTGATACATCATTACGTACCATGACTCGTTGTTGCCTCCCTGTCAGGTATTCTCTGATCCATTGCAGTGCCCTACCTGTTATATGCGCCTGATGCTCTAGCTTCTGCACTAATCTCTTGTGAGGAACTGTGTCAAAAGCCTTCTTGCAGTCCAAGAAGATGCAATCAACCCACCCCTCTCTCTCTTGTCTTACTTCTGTTATTTTATCGTAAAACTCCAGAAGGTTTGTGACACAGGATTTGCCTTCCGTGAATCCGTGCTGGTTGGCATTTATACTCCTGTTCCGTTCCAGGTGCTCCACCACTCTCCTCCTGATAATCTTCTCCATAATTTTGCATACTATACACATCAATGACACAGGTCTATAGTTTAGTGCCTCTTTTCTGTCTCCTTTTTTGAAAATGGGAACTACATTTGCCGTCTTCCATACCTCAGGTAGTTGCCCAGTTTCCAGGGATGTGTTGAAGATTGTGGTAAGTGGTACGCACAACATATCTGCTCCCTCTCTAAGGACCCATGGAGAGATGTTGTCCGGTCCCATTGCCTTTGAGGTATCGATGTCCCTTAGCAGTTTCTTCACCTCCTCCTCATCTGTATGTATGTCGTCCAACACTTGTTGGTGTATTCCTTGTTGGTGTCCCCATCTGGTCTGTCCCCCCAGAGTCCTTCCTGTCTCTACTGTAAATACTTCCTTAAATCTCGTGTTGAGCTCCTCACATACCTCTTGATCGTTTCTTGTGAGTTCTCCACCTTCTTTCCTCAGCCTTATCACCTGGTCCTTGACTGTTGTCTTCCTCCTAATGTGGCTATACAGCAGTTTCGGGTCAGATTTGACTTTCGATGCTATGTCGTTTTCATACTGTCGCTGGGCCTCCCTCCTTATCTGCGCATACTCGTTTCTGGCTCTTCTACTAATCTCCTTGTTTTCCTGGGTCCTATGCCTCCTGTACCTTTTCCATTCTCTGTTGCACTTAGTTTTTGCCTCCCTACACCTTCGGGTAAACCAAGGACTCGTTTTGGTCTTCCTATTATTTCTGTTTCCCTTGGGAACAAAACTTTCCTCTGCCTCCTTGCACTTTGTTGCCACATATTCCATCATCTCGTTTACTGATTTTCCTACCATTTCTCTGTCCCACTGAACCTCCTGCAGGAAGTTTCTCATACCTGTGTAGTCCCCCCTTTTATAGTTTGGCCTGTCCCCTTCAGTTCCTGTTACCTTCTCCACTTGTAACTCTACTATATAGTCAAAACTCAGAACCACATGATCGCTAGCTCCAAGGGGCCTCTCGTAAGTGATGTCCTCGATATCTGAACTGCTCAGGGTGAACACAAGATCCAGTCTTGCTGGCTCATCCTCCCCTCTCTCTCTGGTTGTGTCCCTGACATGTTGATGCATGAGGTTTTCAAGTACCACATCCAACATCTTGGCTCTCCATGTTTCGGGACCCCCATGTGGCTCCAGGTTTTCCCAGTCGATCTCCCTGTGGTTGAAATCGCCCATTACCAGTAACTTTGCTCTGCTCGAGTGAGCTCTTCTTGCCACCTCAGCCAGTGTGTCCACCATCACCCTGTTGTTTTCTTCGTACTCCTCTCTTGGCCTCCTGCAGTTCTGTGGTGGGTTATACATCACTCCAATGACTACTTTATGTTCTCCGGACTGAATTGTACCTACAATGTAGTCTCTTTCTCCAATCATGTCCATGCCTTCCATTTCCTCAAATCCCCATTGGTGTTTTATGAGCAGTGCAACCCCTCCTCCCCCTCTACTCCTTCTATCTTTCCTCAGGATCTGATATCCTGTTGGGAAGATTGTGTCTGTTATTGTCTCAGCGAGTTTTGTTTCTGTGACTGCTATGATGTCTGGGGATTTTTCACTGATTCTTTCATTCCACTCCTCATGTTTATTCGTTATTCCATCCGCGTTTGTGTACCAAACCTTTAGTTTCTTTTCTATCATTTTGGTCATGCAAGTATATTGGGGTTGGGGGAGCGAGAGCCTTGGTGGGGGCCTATATGGGGCTGTGGTGTAGGTGGGGTATGTGTTGATGGGGGTGGGGTCAGAATGCCCATAAGGGACAGCTGTTGGGGTGAGGTTTGTGATATGGGGGTTGGTGGCAGAGGGAACAGTGAGTGGGTTGTAGTATAGGTTGCTCAGTTGCGTTGGGAATGTTGCGGGTGGGGTCTTTTGGTGGGAGATTCTGTGGGGTGTGTTTGCCCTTCCTCCTGTGTCTGGGTCCTGCTCATTTTCATTGCTTCTCGTTCCTCCTTGCGTCTCTGTACCCTCTCTTTCAGTGTAGTCCTTTCTTCTTGTGTTCTGTCACGGTCGAGGTATACTCTCTGGTACCCCTCTTTGTCCCTCAGTCTTGCTTTCTCTTGCAGAATCCTGATTCGAACTGATTCTTCCTTGAAAGTTACTCTGACAGGCCGTATCCTTCCACTCGCAAACCACCCAATTCTCTGAAAATTTGTCACCTGGGTCATATTGCCCTCCCCTATTGTTTTCATGATGCCTTCAATCATTTTTTTCTCCTCCTGTTTTATTTCTTCAAAGTTGGCCCCCTTGGCTTCTTGGAGCCCGTACACAAAGACTGACCTCGCCCTTTCCTCCTCCCACTGAGTCTCCATCTGCTTCCTCTGAGGCATTTTATTTCCTTCCATTGACATGTTCTTGCCTTCAGTCCCTGTCATATCTGAAACTTCTATTCTCAGTGGACTGTCTTTCCTGGCCAGCTGTCCCTTGCTACTGCAGTTGGCTGTTAGAATCTCTGCATATAACAAACCTTCATTGTCTTCGGACCTGTCGCTTGATCTTAGTGTGCTCATCGTCTTTTCCCTGGCCCCACGTGGGTCTGATAGGGCCTTCGTGTACGGCATGTCTCCGTTGTTGCTTACCATCCCCTTGTCTGCGCCTGACTTTGAATTTCCATCATTGTCTTCAGACCTGTCGCTTGATCTCAGTGTGCTCATCGTCTTTTCCCTGGCCCCACGTGGGTCTGATAGGGCCTTCGTGTACGGTATGTCTCCGTTGTTGCTTACCATCCCCTTGTCTGCGCCTGACTTTGAATTTCCTGATGTCACATGTGAATTGTCATTTATCTCTCTAATCTGTTTCAGGCTTTGCAGTTTCTCTTCTAAGCACTGTATCCTAGCTTCTGCTGCTAAGACCTGTACTTCCCACTTCCCGCACTCTTCAGCTATCCGCTCCTCCATTTTCTTACCAAGCTCCACTATCTTCCTTCCCCACTCTTCCTCCCTTTTTTGGAGCTCTAACTCCCAGTCTTTCCTCCCTGGTTCGTCTACCAGATCTCTGGTTTTCCGTCCTCTAAGGCCACCCATATTGTGTGAGTGTGTGTGCGTGTGTGTGTATGAGTTTGTGTGTGTGTGTGTGTGTGTGTTTATGTGTGTGTGTGTATGAATTTGTATGTGTGTGTGTGTGAGAGAGAGAGACTCAGCAATCAACATTTGCACCAATAACTCACTACAGTTGTGACCGGGTGTGGAAGTGTGAATTGCTCATTACTCTAAAATTTGTTCATGATTGCAGCCATGTATAAACGTAAGTAACCATTCTTACAGTATTCATTACCTTTGTAACTTGTGAGTTCATTACCTTTGTAACTTGTGAGTTCATTACCTTGTACCTAGTTCAGCAATCAAAACTTTGGAGCCCGGTCCCTGGACCCATTGTGTACCTCTGTAATCTGTAAATACCTTTGTAACTTGTCATGATTGTGACTAGACCTACCTGGAGTTCATTACCTTTGTAAATTGTGAGTTCATTACCTTTGTAAATTGTGAATTCATTACCTCTGTAACTTGCTCAGCTATCAAAACTTTGGAGTCCAGTCCCTGGACCAATTATGTACCTCTGTAATCTTTTGACTACCGCCCACAGGATGGGTATGGGGTGCATAATAAACACATTAAACTAACTAACTTAAACTGATACCCCATGGTATGGATGGTAGTCACTGCACAACCATGGTGTGGATGGTAGTCACTGCACAACCATGGTGTGGATGGTAGTCACTGCACAACCATGGTATGGATGGTAGTCACTGCACAACCATGGTGTGGATGGTAGTCACTGCACAACCATGGTGTGGATGGTAGTCACTGCACAACCATGGTATGGATGGTAGTCACTGCACAACCATGGTGTGGATGGTAGTCACTGCACAACCATGGTGTGGATGGTAGTCACTGCACAACCATGGTGTGGATGGTAGTCACTGCACAACCATGGTATGGATGGTAGTCACTGCACAACCATGGTGTGGATGGTAGTCACTGCACAACCTTGGTATGGATGGTAGTCACTGCACAACCATGGTATGGATGGTAGTCACTGCACAACCATGGTGTGGATGGTAGTCACTGCACAACCATGGTGTGTAGGGTAGTCACTGCACAACCACGGTATGGATGGTAGTCACTGCACAACCATGGTGTGGATGGTAGTCACTGCACAACCATGGTGTGGATGGTAGTCACTGCACAACCATGGTATGGATGGTAGTCACTGCACAACCATGGTGTGGATGGTAGTCACTGCACAACCATGGTGTGGATGGTAGTCACTGCACAACCATGGTGTGGATGGTAGTCACTGCACAACCATGGTGTGGATGGTAGTCACTGCACAACCATGGTATGGATGGTAGTCACTGCACAACCATGGTGTGGATGGTAGTCACCACACAACCATGGTGTGGATGGTAGTCACTGCACAACCATGGTGTGGATGGTACTCACTGCACAACCATGGTATGGATGGTAGTCACTGCACAACCATGGTGTGGATGGTAGTCACCACACAACCATGGTGTGGATGGTAGTCACTGCACAACCATGGTGTGGATGGTACTCACTGCACAACCATGGTGTGGATGGTAGTCACTGCACAACCATGATATGGATGGTAGTCACTGCACAACCATGGTGTGGATGGTAGTCACTGCACAACCATGGTGTGAATGGTAGTCACTGCACAAACATGGTGTGGATGGTAGTCACTGCACAACCATGGTGTGGATGGTAGTCACTGCACAACCATGGTGTGGATGGTAGTCACTGCACAACCATGGTGTGGATGGTAGTCACTGCACAACCATGGTATGGATGGTAGTCACTGCACAACCATGGTATGGATGGTAGTCACTGCACAACCATGGTGTGGATGGTAGTCACTGCACAACCATGGTGTGGATGGTAGTCACTGCACAACCATGGTGTGGATGGTAGTCACTGCACAACCATGATATGGATGGTAGTCACTGCACAACCATGGTATGGATGGTAGTCACTGCACAACCATGGTGTGGATGGTAGTCACCACACAACCATGGTGTGGATGGTAGTCACTGCACAACCATGGTGTGGATGGTACTCACTGCACAACCATGGTATGGATGGTAGTCACTGCACAACCATGGTGTGGATGGTAGTCACCACACAACCATGGTGTGGATGGTAGTCACTGCACAACCATGGTGTGGATGGTACTCACTGCACAACCATGGTGTGGATGGTAGTCACTGCACAACCATGATATGGATGGTAGTCACTGCACAACCGTGTGGATGGTAGTCACTGCACAACCATGGTGTGGATGGTAGTCACTGCACAACCATGGTGTGGATGGTAGTCACTGCACAACCATGGTGTGGATGGCAGTCACTGCACAACCATGGTGTGGATGGTAGTCACTGCACAACCATGGTATGGATGGTAGTCACTGCACAAAAATGGTGTGGATGATAGTCACTGCACAACCATGGTATGGATGGTAGTCACTGCACAACCATGGTGTGGATGGTAGTCACTGCACAACCATGGTATGGATGGTAGTCACTGCACAACCATGGTGTGGATGGTAGTCACTGCACAACACCATGGTGTGGATGGTAGTCACTGCACAACCATGGTATGGATGGTAGTCACTGCACAACCATGGTGTGGATGGTAGTCACCACACAACCATGGTGTGGATGGTAGTCACTGCACAACCATGGTGTGGATGGTACTCACTGCACAACCATGGTATGGATGGTAGTCACTGCACAACCATGGTGTGGATGGTAGTCACCACACAACCATGGTGTGGATGGTAGTCACTGCACAACCATGGTGTGGATGGTACTCACTGCACAACCATGGTGTGGATGGTAGTCACTGCACAACCATGATATGGATGGTAGTCACTGCACAACCATGGTGTGGATGGTAGTCACTGCACAACCATGGTGTGAATGGTAGTCACTGCACAAACATGGTGTGGATGGTAGTCACTGCACAACCATGGTGTGGATGGTAGTCACTGCACAACCATGGTGTGGATGGTAGTCACTGCACAACCATGGTGTGGATGGTAGTCACTGCACAACACCATGGTGTGGATGGTAGTCACTGCACAACCATGGTGTGGATGGTAGTCACTGCACAACACCATGGTGTGGATGGTAGTCACTGCACAACCATGGTATGGATGGTAGTCACTGCACAACCATGGTGTGGATGGTAGTCACCACACAACCATGGTGTGGATGGTAGTCACTGCACAACCATGGTGTGGATGGTAGTCACTGCACAACACCATGGTGTGGATGGTAGTCACTGCACAACCATGGTATGGATGGTAGTCACTGCACAACCATGGTGTGGATGGTAGTCACCACACAACCATGGTGTGGATGGTAGTCACTGCACAACCATGGTATGGATGGTACTCACTGCACAACCATGGTATGGATGGTAGTCACTGCACAACCATGGTGTGGATGGTAGTCACCACACAACCATGGTGTGGATGGTAGTCATCACACAACCATGGTGTGGATGGTAGTCACTGCACAACCATGGTGTGGATGGTAGTCACTGCACAACCATGGTGTGGATGGTAGTCACCACACAACCATGGTGTGGATGGTAGTCACCACACAGCCATGGTGTGGATGGTAGTCACTGCACAACCATGGTATGGATGGTAGTCACTGCACAACCATGGTATGGATGGTAGTCACTGCACAACCATGGTGTGGATGGTAGTCACTGCACAACCATGGTGTGGATGGTAGTCACTGCACAATCATGGTATGGATGGTAGTCACTGCACAACCATGGTATGGATGGTAGTCACTGCACAACCATGGTGTGGATGGTATTCACTGCACAACCATGGTATGGATGGTAGTCACTGCACAACCATGGTGTGGATGGTAGTCACTGCACAACCATGGTGTGGATGGTAGTCACTGCACAACCATAGTGTGGATGGTAGTCACTGCACAACCATGGTGTGGATGGTAGTCACTGCACAACCATGGTATGGATGGTAGTCACTGCACAACCATGGTGTGGATGGTAGTCACTGCACAACCATGGTATGGATGGTAGTCACTGCACAACCATGGTGTGGATGGTAGTCACCACACAACCATGGTGTGGATGGTAGTCATCACACAACCATGGTGTGGATGGTAGTCACTGCACAACCATGGTGTGGATGGTAGTCACTGCACAACCATGGTGTGGATGGTAGTCACCACACAACCATGGTGTGGATGGTAGTCACCACACAGCCATGGTGTGGATGGTAGTCACCACACAACCATGGTGTGGATGGTAGTCACTGCACAACCATGGTGTGGATGGTAGTCACCACACAACCATGGTGTGGATGGTAGTCACTGCACAACCATGGTGTGGATGGTAGTCACTACAGAACCATGGTGTGGATGGTAGTCACTACACAACCATGCTGTGGATGGTAGTCACCTCACAACCATGGTGTGGATGGTAGTCACTGCACAACCATGGTGTGGATGGTAGTCACTACACAACCATGGTGTGGATGGTAGTCACCACACAACCATGGTGTGGATGGTAGTCACTGCACAACCATGGTGTGGATGGTAGTCACTGCACAACCATGGTATGGATGGTAGTCACTGCACAACCATGGTGTGGATGGTAGTCACTACACAACCATGGTGTGGATGGTAGTCACTACACAACCATGGTGTGGATGGTAGTCACCACACAACCATGGTATGGATGGTAGTCACTACACAACCATGGTGTGGATGGTAGTCACCACACAACCATGGTGTGGATGGTAGTCACCACACAACCATGGTGTGTATGGTAGCCACCACACAACCATGGTGTGGATGGCAGTAACCACACAACCGTGGTGTGGATAGCAGTAACCACACAACCATGGTGTGGATGGCAGTAACCACACAACCAAGGTGTGGATGGTAGTCACTGCACAACCATGGTGTGGATGGTAGTCACACAACCATGGTGTGGATGGCAGTAACCACACAACCATAGTGTGGATGGTAGTCACTGCACAACCATAGTGTGGATGGTAGCCACCACACAACCATGGTGTGGATGGTAGCCACCACACAACCCTGGTGTGGATGGCAGTAACCACACAACCATAGTGTGGATGGTAGCCACCACACAAACATGGTGTGGATGGCAGTAACCACACAACCATAGTGTGGATGATAGTCACTGCACAACCATTGTGTGGATGGCAGTAACCACACAACCATAGTGTGGATGGTAGTCACTGCACAACCATAGTGTGGATGGTAGCCACCACACAACCATGGTGTGGATGGTAGCCACCACACAACCCTGGTGTGGATGACAGTATCCACACAACCATAGTGTGGATGGTAGCCACCACACAACCATGGTGTGGACAGCAACTACGTACAAGGTTACAGAAAGACAGCTCCAGCCACTGTACTCCAGCAGTAAGCAAGTTAGAGTGTTAACAAACTGTTTATGGCCAGGCTTGGCCAATTAAATTGTGACTATGTGTACATGCCATTAAAAACCCTTACTGGTCCATCTCTTATTACCTAAAATCAACATTTCGCAATTTTTCATAAAATTGATTGGATTTTTTGCTCCAAAATTGGTTTTAGGGTCAGGTTCGTGACCTGGCTGGCTCCTTCCCCAGAGAAATAGTGACTTCATTTTGGCACAGGTCCACAGTGGCACAATTGTCATACATAGTGCCAATTACCCTCCTGGATAACTCAAAAAATGTCAAAGTGACTTATTTCCATTGGAGTCCTTGATTTCTAATAGGCTCTTTGATTTCCATTTGGGTACCTTGATTTCCACTGGGGTCCCTGATTTCTATTTTGTACCTTGATTTTAGTCTGGATCCTTGATTTCCATTGGGGTCCTTGATTTACCTGGAGAGGGTTTTGGGGGGTCAACGCCCCTGCAGCTCGGTGTGAGACCAGGCCTCATGGTGGATCAGGGTCTGGTAAGATAAGAGATAAGATTTTGTTCGGATTTTTAACCCCGGAGGGTTAGCCATCCAGGATAACCCAAGAAAGTCAGTGCGTCATCGAGGACTGTCTAACTTATTTCCATTGGGGTCCTTAATCTTGTCCCCCAGGATGCGACCCACACCAGTCGATTAACACCCAGGTACCTATTTGCTGCTAGGTGAACAGGACAACAGGTGTAAGGAAACGTGTCGAAATGTTTCCACCCGCCGGGAATCGAACCCGGGCCCTCCGTGTGTAAAGCGGGAGCTTTAGCCACCAGGCCACAGGGTCACCTAATCAACAAGGCTGTTACTGCTGGCATATCTATCACCCTTCTGTGGCTGGTATATCTATCACCCTTCTGTGGCTGGTATATCTATCACCCTTCTGTGGCTGGTATATGTATCACCCTTCTGTGGCTGGTATATCTATCATCCTTCTGTGGCTAGTATATCTATCACCCTTCTGTGGCTGGTATATGTATCACCCTTCTGTGGCTGGTATATCTATCATCCTTCTGTGGCTAGTATATCTATCACCCTTCTGTGGCTGGTATATCTATCACCCTTCTGTGGATTATCTCCTTTATTAGTGTGGTATATTTTCTGTCTGTAGATTATCTATGACACCTGTGATTGGTTTTAAGAGCACTTCTACTCCCACAGTCCAGCATGAGGTCAGGCTTGTTCTGTTGACCATCTGGTCAACCAGACTGTTTGTGCTAGCAGTCAGCAGGCTTATGCAGCCATTATAACCCCTCTCATCATCCACTTACCTGTAGGTTGTTCTGGGGGTCAATGCCCCCATGGCCCAGTCCATGACCAGGCCTTGTGGTGAATCAGAACCTGATCAACCAGGTTGTTACTGCTGGCCACACAAAAACTAGATCTATTTCACACTTTCTCCCACATCTTTCACTCCAGTGTATAAGGGACTAGACTTTCAAGTATCTTCCATGTATTTATTATCAGGTATCTCTCTCTCTCTCCCCTCTGATGGTCTTTAATGTAACTGTGTGGAACACTTTCTCCCAGATGTCCCATATCTCTCTCTCTCTCTCTCTCTCTCTCTCTCTCTCTTTCCAAGATTGTTTTGTGTTGAAAATGGTATAAAATACTGACAATTTCATAATTAAGACACATGTGCAACAGTTGGGTGTCTTTACTGATGCAACTTTTAAGGTGGTCAGTCCCTCAGCCTGGAGACGAGTTCAGATCCATGGAGCTGAACTCTTGTCCAGGCTGAGGGACTGACCACCTTGTTCCAGACCATGGAGTTGAACTCTTCTCCAGGCTGAGGGACTGACCACCTTGTTCCAGACCATGGAGTTGAACTCTTCTCCAGGCTGAGGGACTGACCACCTTGTTCCAGACCATGGAGCTGAACTCTTCTCCAGGCTGAGGGATTGACCACCTTGTTCCAGACCATGGAGCTGAACTCTTCTCCAGGCTGAGGGACTGACCACCTTGTTCCAGACCATGGAGCTGAACTCTTGTCCAGGCTGAGGGACTGACCACCTTGTTCCAGACCATGGAGCTGAACTCTTCTCCAGGCTGAGGGACTGACCACCTTGTTCCAGACCATGGAGCTGAACTCTTCTCCAGGCTGAGGGAGTGACCACCTTGTTCCAGACCATGGTGCTGAACTCTTCTCCAGGCTGAGGGACTGACCACCTTGTTCCAGACCATGGAGCTGAACTCTTCTCCAGGCTGAGGGACTGACCACCTTGTTCCAGACCATGGAGTTGAACTCTTCTCCAGGCTGAGGGACTGACCACCTTGTTCCAGACCATGGAGCTGAACTCTTCTCCAGGCTGAGGGATTGACCACCTTGTTCCAGACCATGGAGCTGAACTCTTCTCCAGGCTGAGGGACTGACCACCTTGTTCCAGACCATGGAGCTGAACTCTTGTCCAGGCTGAGGGACTGACCACCTTGTTCCAGACCATGGAGCTGAACTCTTCTCCAGGCTGAGGGACTGACCACCTTGTTCCAGACCATGGAGTTGAACTCTTCTCCAGGCTGAGGGACTGACCACCTTGTTCCAGACCATGGAGCTGAACTCTTCTCCAGGCTGAGGAACTGACCACCTTGTTCCAGACCATGGAGCTGAACTCTTCTCCAGGCTGAGGGACTGACCACCTTGTTCCAGACCATGGAGCTGAACTCTTCTCCAGGCTGAGGGACTGACCACCTTGTTCCAGACCATGGAGCTGAACTCTTCTCCAGGCTGAGGAACTGACCACCTTGTTCCAGACCATGGAGCTGAACTCTTCTCCAGGTTGAGGGACTGACCACCTTGTTCCAGACCATGGAGCTGAACTCTTCTCCAGGCTGAGGGACTGACCACCTTGTTCCAGACCATGGAGCTGAACTCTTCTCCAGGTTGAGGGACTGACCACCTCAAATACTATTTCTCCAAAGCTGAGGGACTGATTACATCATCATTTCACTACTACACCTGCTGCCTCTGTATCTGACTGAAGAAGCCTACTGTTAAGGCAAAATGTTTCAACAATAAAGATACCCAACTTTCAAACCTGTGTCTTGATCATCAGATTGTTTTCTTCATTGTGACTCAAGAAATCATAACAACACAACTGCAAACAGATCACTGAACGGATGGGACTAGAACCAGTGGTGAGTGTTAAAGCTCACAGGTCAATTAATGCACTGACCTGTGAGTTTTTGGGCTCACCTGCCATGGGTTAAAACCCCACTTGTTCCCTGATTAGAACAATCCAAGAATTTCAAGGCGCACCCAGTATTCTAGATGCTTATTGATTCTATGCTGGCAGTATACTACGTCTGTAAATTTTCCAGATCTACTACCACTCCTGCCATGAACAGTGCTCTGAGCACACAAGACTATTCATGCTGTGAGAGCACCAGTATATCACTGGCACCTCTTCTCTTTGTTAGATTATTATTATTATTATCATGGGGAGCACTAAACCATTTTTTTTATATCAAGAGCCCCTCAGGAGCATCAAGGAACCTCTCTTGAAGGGTGACCTTTGTTAGAATTGTCTTCATTATATTTTCCAAATGACAGACCATCTGAAGAATATTTAATCTTGAATTATTGCTATGGTTTTTATGTTTCTTACACAGTGAGATGTCTGTGTTCTGTAAATTGTGCTCGTGTTAGTTTTTATTCCTGCCATACCTAAGCAATTGAAATTTATCATCACTGAAAGTTTGTTATTTTCATTTACTCACTGGAAGACTTTGTTAAATTCTATAGTTGTTTTTTCATGTGTCTCCTACTAGGTAGTTACTGTATTTTGATATTTGTAAAAGATGACATGAAGCTATGGTCAGTGTTCTTGCCTATGTCTACTATGAGGAAAATAGTAGTAGTGCCAGGAATGTGTCTTTAATTCCCTACTTTTCTTGTTATTCCTCTTTGCAAAACTTGTCAAAAGCCTCTTCAGAATCAGGTAAGACGCATAAGTATTTTCCCTACCAATGGCTCTTTAATTTCCTTCCTGAGGGCTTGGTATATTTACTGTAATACCTCCTGTACCTAGTATATCTATTTTTTTTCTCTGGATGGTATACCTGCTACCTTTTGTGGCTAGTATAATTATCATCTCTGTGGATGATATATCTACCAATTCCTGTGGCTAGTAGTACAGTGGACCCCCGGTTAACGATATTTTTTCACTCCATAAGTATGTTCAGGTGCCAGTACTGACCGAATTTATTCCCATAAGGAATATTGTAAAGTAGATTATTCCTTTCAGACCCCCAAACATACACGTACAAACGCACTTACATAAATACACTTACATAATTGGTCGCATTCAGAGGTAATCGTTATGCGGGGGTCCACTGTATATCTAATTCCATTCTTTGGATGGTATATCTAACCCACCCTGTAAGTGACATACGTGTATATATATACTGTCTTAGTTTCTAGTATATTAAATTATGTACAGTATATAAATCACACTTTGCAATTTTCATCATAGCAAACGTCTACCACGAGGCAGCGACCCTACAAACATAAACAGAGTTTTATTGCCTCAGAAAATTTTATTGAATCCACGACACTCTTCATTACTTTTGTAAATTGCTTATGTAACAGAATGCTGGGGGAGGGGCATATGACTGGACTCATTATAAACTTCTGTAATCTTTTGATTTCTGCTCACAGGAGGGGTATATGGGATTACTGTGCCACCCACAGGATGGGTATATGTCAACTCTGACCCTCGGGAAGGGTATGAGGTGTGCAACAGCTATTAAGCCACATTTTGGGTATGTTATATTTTGGTTGGTGGTAGTATCTTGGCACTAGATGCCTCAGTAAGGGAAGGAGGTTAGGAGAGTATATCAGATGAGGCATCCTTGCTCAGAGACACACTCACTGTGGTACCTTCTCTGAAGTGTTCCACATTTCCACTGCTCCCTGAGCGTCTCTTAGTTTCCGCTAGCTACAAGAAGCAGTTTACCAGAGTTGCTTCTGAAGTTTGTGGAGATAGAGGGAAGGCACAGGGTCAGCAGTTTAGAAGAGGCCAGTGCAAGAGCAAGCTATGGAGGGCTCAACTGGGGTCTTCCGTCTTCTGCTACTCCTGGGAGTGGTTTTACTGCCTCAGGAGGTTCAAGCTAGTAAGTTCAAATATTTGTTTCTCTTGGTAGGATGCTGTCACTTACACTTACTCTTGAAGCTGTGTACTGCACTTGCCTCCACCACTGCCTCATCTAAGTCATTCCACTTTTCAATTACCCTGAGACTAAAGAAATACTTCCTGACATCTCTATGACACATCTGAGTCTTCATCTTCCACATGTGTCTCCTTAATCCTAGTCCCACAGACCATGGGTTATTAAATGGTGCTCCAAGAACCTCTGAGGTCCATGGAAGAGCTTATATGGGCGCATAAACTACAAGGAATTTATTTTTTTCTATAGGCCCTTCCTGTTGCTATGAAAACTCTTTGTAAAAACAGTCAGTTTTATGTTAAATTATTAAGGTACATGTACAGTGGTACCTTGGGATACGAACAGCTCAAAACTCGAACAATTACATAAGTGTATTTACGTAAGTGCTTTTGTAAGAGCATTTTTGAGGGTCTGAAATTGATTAATCTAATGTACATTATTTCTTATGGGAACTAATTCGTTCAGTATTGGCATTCGAACAGCCTTCTGGAATGAATTAAGTTTGTATCCCGAGTTACCACTGTATTGTTTTATTCCAAACAAGTGTGGAGTATGGGATTCTACAATAGATTGTCAGGTAAGTTATTTAGGTACATGTGCACATAAGTACTGTACAATTATCACACCTAGTAACATTATGTGTAAATTACCTAGGATAAGCCAAAAAATTCAGCAATTTGACTTACCTCCATTGGTGTCCTAGAGTCACTGAGTGCTGTCTTTTACAGGAGCCCCCATCAAAGCCTTGTTGAATGTGTGTGAGAACCTGACCTGTGGCAGCCCCAATGCTCTCTACGCCCATCCCACCTACTGCACGCAGTATGTCCACTGCATCAATGGTTTCCCTTACGTCAAGGTACCTAATATTTAGTGGGTTTGGGTTTGAAAAGAACTTGTCTAGTATGGGCCAGTAGGCCTGCTGCAGTGTTCCTTCATTCTTATGTTCTTATTTTCACTTTATAACCCATTCACATTAACCTTTTTCTTGTTAAAATGATAATTCCTTTGTTAAACAATTACAGTCATCTGAATAATGCAATATTCTTGGAATATAAAAAAATTTAACAATAAGGTCACTGCTCGAGGCTGGTGACCCATAGCAAGGTCATTAAATGTCCATTTTACATCTAAACATATGACATTAATACCAGTAAAAATCATGAAGCTTACAAAGTTTAACTGAAAATGACGATAATTTGTTGTGTTCCTGCATAATACAAAATCATTTCTGTTATTTTTAAGTACAGTGGACCCCCAGTTAACGATATTTTTTCACTCCAGAAGTATGTTCAGGTGCCAGTACTGACCGAATTTGTTCCCATAAGGAATATTGTGAAGTAGATTAGTCCATTTCAGACCCCCAAACATACACGTACAAACGCACTTACATAAATACACTTACATAATCAGTCGCATTGGGAGGTGATCGTTAAGCGGGGGTCCACTGTATATGGTAACTAAAATTTTATGTCAGGAAAAGACTCAACTGTTCTGCAAGGTGGTTTTTCATGGTGGTTTTCAGACTTGTCCTTCAGAGCTTCACTTCAATGCTGGCAAAGGATCATGTGACCTGCCAGAAGAGGCTCAGTGTGTCCCCTTCCAAGAGTCATGTCAGCTTGAGTCACCCTATGTGGCTGATGGTGCAACTGATGGACTAGTGGTGTGCGACTGTGGTGGTACCTGCACCAAGCCTCACCCGTACCTCTGTAATGCCTACTACCATTGTGATGCAGTGAGTGATCTCTAGAATTATGGTGAATTGTGTAAAAGGCACTCTCTTTCTGTCAAATCCCCAGTTAATGTCTTGCTTGAAAGCTAAATATGTCGCTTGAAAGCTCCATATGTTCATGTTCATAAACCCTATCTGCTGTCCTCGTGAACTGGGTCACTGTCCTCACTCTTCCATCTGTTAGTTTGATCTGTGACCCCTGGCTGCTAGTTTGGTCTGTGACCCCTGGCTGCTAGCTTGGTCTGTGACCCCTGGCTTGGTCTTACCAAGCAACTCAAATCAATTTTCACATTCACGTCTCACTTCACCTACTTCACTATCACATAACCACAAATCTGAGATGATGGTGAATGTCTGTCATGGGGTGGAAAAAAAAGAATTTACAGGGAGGAACTCTTTGTCAGAAGAACTGTATTTCCCAATGTAACTTGGGGGGAAATCCTCAAATGTTTATATATGAAGGTTTATCATATACATCTGCCTGCTCAGTAGGTTTATCCAGTCAAACACAAAACACTAGAGAACACACGTCAGGACTACATCTTCCACCGTCTTGTGTGTAATGTCACCATGGTTGTTTAATATATTTATAGATGGGGTTGTAAAAGAAGTAAATGCTAGGGTGTTCGGGAGAGGGGTGGGATTAAATTATGGGGAATCAAATTCAAAATGGGAATTAACACAGTTACTTTTTGCTGATGATACTGTGCTTATGGGAGATTCTAAAGAAAAATTGCAAAGGTTAATGGATGAGTTTGGGAATGTGTGTAAAGGTAGAAAGTTGAAAGTGAACATAGAAAAGAGTAAGGTGATGAGGGTATCAAATGATTTAGATAAAGAAAAATTAGATATCAAATTGGGGAGGAGGAGTATGGAAGAAGTGAATGTTTTCAGATACTTGGGAGTTGACATGTCGGCGGATGGATTTATGAAGGATGAGGTTAATCATAGAATTGATGAGGGAAAAAAGGTGAGAGGTGCATTGAGGTATATGTGGAGTCAAAAAACGTTATCTATGGAGGCAAAGAAGGGAATGTATGAAAGTATAGTAGTACCAACACTCTTATATGGGTGTGAAGCTTGGGTGGTAAATGCAGCAGCGAGGAGACGGTTGGAGGCAGTGGAGATGTCCTGTCTAAGGGCAATGTGTGGTGTAAATATTATGCAGAAAATTCGGAGTGTGGAAATTAGGAAAAGGTGTGGAGTTAATAAAAGTATTAGTCAGAGGGCAGAAGAGGGACTGTTGAGGTGGTTTGGTCATTTAGACAGAATGGATCAAAGTAGAATGGCATGGAGAGCATTTAAATCTGTAGGAGAAGGAAGGCGGGGTAGGGGTCGTCCTCGAAAAAGTTGGAAGGAAGGGGTAAGGAAGGTTTTGTGGGCGAGGGGCTTGGACTTCCAGCAGGCATGCATGAGCGTGTTCGATAGGAGTGAATGGAGACGAATGGTATTTGGGACCTGACGATCTGTTGGAGTGTGAGCAGGGTAATATTTAGTGAAGGGATTTAGGGAAACCGGTTATTTTTATATAGCCGGACTTGAGTCCTGGAAATGGGAAGTACAATGCCTGCACTTTAAAGGAGGGGTTCGGGATATTGGCAGTTTGGAGGGATATGTTGTATATCTTTATACGTATATGCTTCTAAACTGTTGTATTCTGAGCACCTCTGCAAAAACAGTGATTATGTGTGAGTGAGGTGAAAGCGTTGAATGATGATGAAAGTATTTTCTTTTTGGGGATTTTCTTTCTTTTTTTGGAACACCCTGCCTCGGTGGGTCACCCTGCCTTGGTGGGAGACGGCCGACTTGTTGAAAAAAAAAAAAAAAAAATTTAAGGACATTAAATGTATATAAATAAGTTTGAATAAATATGTATATTATGAATGTATATGTAAGTAGATTAAATATATAATTGTACATTATAAAAAAAGTATTTAGGTTATAGTCTAGTAAGTCATTGCATTGGGAATTCACTTTAATCTTTATTTCAGTGAATAAAGTATATATACTTGATAATGTTTGTGACAGGCTTTATAAAATTTAATTTAATGTGATATAATTACGATTTTTTTTAAGTTTGTTTAAGTTTGTTTATAAACAATACTTGCATTATGTTTGTAATACATTTATTGTTTGTGACACAGGAGGGTGTAGATCACTACACAGAGTGTCCAGGAACCTTGGTGTACAACACCCAGGAGGAACAGTGTGACTTACCAGAGAAGACACAGTGCTCGGAACCTTCCACCTGCTCTTGTGATAAATGTCGCTACCCTGTCTCTGATGAGTGTGATGCCTACTGGCAGTGTAAGTACACACCCTACCTCTACCATCCCCTGCTACCTCACATGAGTGTAACAACTACTGCAGTGTAAGTACACACTCTACCTCTACCATCCCCTGCTACCTCACATGAGTGTAACAACTACTGCAGTGTAACTACACACTCTACCTTCACACTCCCTACACAGAAGTGTGCATCTCACTGTAGGTATACAACAAAGCTTCACTTTAAAATCTACTAAGGAGTAACATGAGCCATGATATCAAAATACTCCAAATATTAAGAGGTCACTTATAACTGTCCTGGTCACGCTCACAGCACTAAGCTGGGCCATCTGGCACTAACTCCCAGGAACACTGAACCTCTATTGTTTCACTTCATTTCACATTTTTATACTTTTTTGATAAACTGTATTTACAAGAATTACCTCTGTTGAGTTTGATTCAGCTATAAGACTGTCAGGGGAGTGAGGAGGAGGTAATTATATATGATGCGAGACATAGGAAGGTGCTTGACGCCACCATGTACATGAAATAACAATGTAAAACTGTTAACTATTTTGGTGGGTAGTGGATATTATTTTCCATAGTGTTAGATGATATGTGGCCATAAGACTGTCTACTGAATGTTGTATTATTATTTGTGATAAATCACATGGGTAACACTGGGGTATCTTTATTTTGAAGACTTTTACCCACCAGTGGCCTTATCAGTGTAATACAGAGGTTAACTGAAGGTGTTGAAGGTGGAGACATTAGAAGAAGAGGTAATCAGTCCCTATATATATAGTCTTGATAATTCTTAGTCATTACATACAAGACATTTATTACTGCACTGGTTTGAGGTCATACAGATGTTATGAGCTAACATACGTATATACTACTACACATTATTTCCATTGCAGTCTTATAATCTATTGTGAAAAACTATTTCTTCTTCTCCTTTCAACAAACTGGCTGTATCCCACCAAGGCAGGGTGACCCAAAAAGAAAAACATAAGTTTTCCTTTTTAACTTTAGTAAGGTATACAGTAGAAGGGGTTACTAGCCCCTTGTTCCTGGCATATTAGTCGCCTCTTACAACACTCATGGTTTGAAGAGGAAGAATTCTGTCCCACTTCCCCATGGAGAGAAGAGGAAATAAACAAGAATAAGAACTAGTAAGAAAATAAAAGAAAACCCAGAGGGGTGTGTATATATATATGTTTGTACATGCATGTGTAGTGTGACCTAAGTGTAAGTAGAAGTAACAAGACATACCTGAAATCTTGCATTTTTATTAGACAGAAAAAAGACACCAGTAATCCTACCATCATGTAAAACAATTACAGGCTTTCGTTTTACACTCACTTGGCAGGACGGTAGTACATCCTTGGGCGGTTACTGTCTACCGACCTACTACCTAGGAAAAAAACTATTTATGCCTTATTAATTTCTCTGATCAGGTGAAAACGGCAATGGTGTGAAATATTACTGTAGCAGTGGTCTGCTGTTCAACCGGGACACCTCGCAGTGTGATTTAGCTGTGAATGTGGACTGTACAGCAGAAGCCTGGGATGAAGGATCATTCACTGAGATCGCTTGTGTGGATCGCCGGAAGGACTGTGCTACCATTGCTGTCAAGGGAGGATGCCAGTGCACCGAGACTAACTGTGACTGGCAGACTTTCATCCTGAAGAACTGCCCTAAAGCTTGTGGCACCTGTAATGGAGAACAGGATGTAAAAATGGCTAGGGAGCTTAATACTAACTTAATAATAAATGAAAGGAGTGGAAGCCAGGAGTCTGGAATCAGCAGTCATGATACTGATGAAAATGATAATAGTGAGTCTGGAAGCAGTGAGTCTGGAAGTAGTGAGTCTGGAAGTAATGGGTCTGGAAGTAGTGGGTCTAGAAGCAGAGAGTATAGAAGTAGTGAGTCTGGTAGTGGATCTGAAAGTTGTGAGTCTGGAAGTAGTGAGACTGGAAGTAGTGGGTCTGGAAGTAATGAGTCAGGAAGTAGTGAGTCTGGAAGTAGTGGGTCTGGAAGTAATGAGTCTGGAAGTAGTGAGTCTGGAAGTAGTGGGTCTGGAAGTAATGAGTCTGGAAGTAGTGAGTCTGGAAGTAGTGGGTCTGGAAGTAATGAGTCTGGAAGTAGTGGGTCTGGAAGTAGTGAGTCTGGTAGTGAGACTGGAAGTAGTGAGTCTGGAAGTAGTGAGTCTGGAAGTAGTGGGTCTGGAAGTAGTGAGTCTGGTAGTGGGTCTGGAAGTAGTGAGTCTGGCAGTGAGTCTGGAAGTAGTGAATCTGGTAGTGGGTCTGGAAGTAGTGAGTCTGGTAGTGGGTCTGGAAGTAATGAGTCTGGAAGTAATGTGTCTGGAAGTAATGAGTCTGGAAGTAATGAGTCTGGAAGTAGTGGGTCTGCAAGTAGTGAGTCTGGAAGTAGTGGGTCTGGAAGTAGTGAGTCTGGTAGTGAGTCTGGAAGTAGCGAGACTGGAAGTAGTGAGTCTGGAAGTAGTGGGTCTGGAAGTAGCGAGTCTGGTAGTGAGTCTGGAAGTAGTGAGTCTGGTAGTGAGTCTGGAAGTAGTGAGTCTGGTAGTGGGTCTGGAAGTAGTGAGTCTGGTAGTGAGTCTGGAAGTAGTGAGTCTGGTAGTGGGTCTGGAAGTAATGAGTCTGGAAGTAATGAGTCTGGAAGTAATGAGTCTGGAAGTAATGAGTCTGGAAGTAGTGGGTCTGGAAGTAGTGAGTCTGGAAGTAGTGGGTCTGGAAGTAGTGAGTCTGGAAGTAGTGAGTCTGGTAGTGGGTCTGGAAGTAGTGAGTCTGGAAGTCATGAGTCTGGAAGCAGTGGGTCTGGAAGTAGTGAGTCTGGAAGTAATGAGTCTGGAAGTAGTGGGTCTGGAAGTAGTGAGTCTGGAAGTAATGAGTCTGGAAGTAGTGGGTCTGGAAGTAGTGAGTCTGGAAGTAGTGGGTCTGAAAGTAATGAGTCTGGAAGTAGTGGGTCTGGAAGTAGTGAGTCTGGAAGTAATGAGTCTGGAAGTAGTGGGTCTGGAAGTAGTGAGTCTGGAAGTACCGAATCTAAAACCACAGAAGCTATAACCAACCAACCTACAACACCACAACCTGTAAGTACCCAACCTACAAAACTCACACCTGAACCTACCCAACCTACAACCCCACAAACTGTGATTACCCAACCTACAACTGCACAACCTGTAACTAACCAACCTACAACTGCACAACCTGTAACTAACCAACCTACAACTGCACAACCTGTAACTAACCAACCTACAACTGCACAACCTGTAACTAACCAACCTACAACTGCACAACCTGTAACTAACCAACCTACAACTGCACAACCTGCAACTAACCAACCTACAACTGCACAACCTGTAACTAACCAACCTACAACTGCACAACCTGTAACTAACCAACCTACAACTGCACAACCTGTAACTAACCAACCTACAACTGCACAACCTGTAACTAACCAACCTACAACTGCACAACCTGCAACTAACCAACCTACAACTGCACAACCTGTAACTAACCAACCTACAACTGCACAACCTGTAACTAACCAACCTACAACTGCACAACCTGTAACTAACCAACCTACAACTGCACAACCTGTAACTAACCAACCTACAACTGCACAACCTGTAACTAACCAACCTACAACTGCACAACCTGCAACTAACCAACCTACAACTGCACAACCTGTAACTAACCAACCAACAACTGCACAACCTGTAACTAACCAACCTACAACTGCACAACCTGTAACTAACCAACCTACAACTGCACAACCTGTAACTAACCAACCTACAACTGCACAACCTGCAACTAACCAACCTACAACTGCACAACCTGTAACTAACCAACCAACAACTGCACAACCTGTAACTAACCAACCTACAACTGCACAACCTGTAACTAACCAACCTACAACTGCACAACCTGTAACTAACCAACCTACAACTGCACAACCTGTAACTAACCAACCTACAACTGTACAACCTGTAACTAACCAGCCAACAACTGCACAACCTGTAACTAACCAATCTACAACCCCACAATCTGTGACTACCCAACCTACAACCCCACAACCTGTGACTACCCAACCTACAACCCCACAATCTGGAACCACCCAATCTAGTGGTGATGTAACGATTGATGGATGTGTCATCTACTGTACCCTGGGAACATATCATCGTCATCCCAGCGACTGTCATAAATTTATCCAGTGTGCGCCTTACGGTCCCCAAGAAATGCCTTGTGCTGCAGGCACTGTCTGGGTACAAGAAAAACTTACTTGCGACCATGAATCAATATCAGAATGTGTTACTGGCACATACCTGACTCCTGATGGTGAGTTATGTGGAGAAGGAGGTGGTGATGATGGTGGTGATGATGGTGGTGATGATGGTGGTGATGGTGGTGGTGATGATGGTGGTGATGATCCATGTGACCTGGTCTGTCCAAAAGAATCAGGTCTGTTTTCCCACCCACAAGATTGCACAAAATGGGTCCACTGTACACACAATCAACCTTTTGTCAAGACTTGCCCCTTCGTACTCCACTTCAATCCTTTGTTGAGGGTGTGCGACTGGCCCGATACTGCAAACTGCCAAGCCTCTCTTGATTCAGACTGCGCCATTCCTGACCCCATTATCCCAACAGAAGAACCAAATCCAAAGCCAGAAATCTGTGACTGTGACTGTTGCCTGCGGCCTCACCCAGATGACTGCACTGCGTACTATTATTGCGAGGTACGCCAAACTGAGTTATCTTACTATGAAACCTCTATGTTTTTCTACAGAAAGATATCTTATAAAGATTCTCTATACAGTGGACCCCCGCTTAACGATCACCTCCCAATGCGTCCAATTATGTTTACCTGGAGTTTACCTGGAGAGAGTTTCGGGGGTCAACGCCCCCGCGGCCCGGTCTGTGACCAGGCCTCCTGGTGGATCAGCGCCTGATCAACCAGGCTGTTGCTGCTGGCTGCACGCAAACCAACGTGTATTTATGTAAGTGCGTTTGTACGTGTATGTTTGGGGGTCTGAAATGGACTAATCTACTTCACAATATTCCTTATGGGAATAAATTCGGTCAGTATTGGCACCTGAACATACTTCTGGAGTGAAAAAATATCGTTAACCGGGGGTCCACTGTATAGTGTGATTATTGGTGAATAAAACTGAAAAAGTGCATTCAAATTATGCAGTATTAAGAAAACTCTTCATAGTATATGCTGTTCAATTTTATATCTGCTTGACTCATGAAATCGTCATGACACGATTGCAAACAAACCATACCACAACGGTCTGGAGTTCTGAGACTCTCTGACCGCGGGTTCAAACCCCACCCGTGGTATGGTTTGTTTATATGTGCTCTTTCAGTTGCATTTGCAAAAATAATTCCACTACAGATGAGCCTTATAAGAGAGCTTATTGTATATCCATATCTAATTTATGGAAAGAAGCAAATATATCAGTGTAGAAGTACAGTGGACCCCCGGTTAACGAACTTTTTTCATTCCAGTAGTATGTTCAGGTGCCAGTACTGACTGAATTTGTTCCCATAAGGAATATTGTGAAGTAGATTAGTCCATTTCAGACCCCCAAACATACACGTACAAACGCACTTACATAAATACACTTACATAATTGGTCGCATTTGGAGGTGATCGTTAAGCGGGGGTCCACTGTATCTGTAATGGTGAAAGATATTTGTTATTTAAAAAAATTGCTAACATACATCAGTTTGAAAATTTCTACACAATTTTCTAGTAAGTTTCAATTTACATCCTGTTAGTAGAGATATATAATGTCATACATGGAGTATACCAAAACCCTCTCCAGGTATACTCCAGGTATACTCTAGGTATAACATCATATATCTCTACTAACAGGATATAAATTGAAACTTACTAGAAAATTCTGTAAAAATTTTTAAACTGATGCATGCTAGCAATTAGGGAGACTGCTTCTCAGTCTTTCACCAAAAAAAAAAAAAAATTGGGAGAGGACCTGTATGATGACATTTTGGTTAGTCATGGAGCATGGTCAAGTTGGAACAGCTTTGGCTTGAAAATGGTCTAGGAAGGACCAAAACATTATCACGAGGTGCAGGATTTTGGTGCATTGTTCCAGCCACGGTACTGTGAGTTTTGTTTATTTCTCAGAATGGAACCGATGCAGAGTTCCTAACCTGCACGGAGGGGCTGGTGTTCCATCCTAACGTAAGCCAGTGTGTGCTGCCGGAGGCCTACCCAGAGTGTCAGCCAGAGAAGCCTCCCACTTGTGACCCAACCTGCGAGTGTCTCTACCCTGCTGAAGGCTGTACTGAGTACTACAAGTGTAAGTCATGACACTCACAACTGTACTCAGTATAAGTGTAGGTTATAACAGCCACAGCTGTACTCAATACAAGTGTAAGTATAATAGTTACACTGTACTGAGTACAAGTGTAAGTCATGACACTCACAACTGTACTCAGTATAAGTGTAGGTTATAACAGCCACAGCTGTACTCAATACAAGTGTAAGTATAATAGTTACACTGTACTGAGTACAAGTGTAAGTCATGACACTCACAACTGTACTCAGTATAAGTGTAGGTTATAACAGCCACAGCTGTACTCAATACAAGTGTAAGTATAATAGTTACACTGTACTGAGTACAAGTGTAAGTCATAACAATGACAGCTGTACTCAACACTACAACCACAGTTACAGTAAAAGTAAAATCAGCCAACCTGTGTTACACAAAAAGTGATACAAAATAGTCAACAGGAGTAAAATGGTAACTGGCTAAATTTTTTTTTTTTTTTTAACAAGTCGGCCGTCTCCCACCGAGGCAGGGTGACCCAAAAAGAAAATACTTTCATCATCATTCAACACTTTCACCACACTCACACATAATCACTGTTTTTGCAGAGGTGCTCAGAACACAACAGTTTAGAAGCATATGTACAGTGGACCCCCGGTTAACGATATTTTTTCACTCCAGAAGTATGTTCAGGTGCCAGTACTGACTGAATTTGTTCCCATAAGGAATATTGTGAAGTAGATTAGTTCCATTTCAGACCCCCAAACATACACGTACAAACGCACTAACATAAATACACTTACATAATTGGTTGCATTCGGAGGTGATCGTTATGCGGGGGTCCACTGTACATATAAAGATACACAACATATCCCTCCAAACTACTAATATCCCAAAACCCCTCATTTAGAATGCAGACATTGTACTTCCCATTTCCAGGACTCAAGTCCGGCTATATAAAAATAACTGACTAAATATTTGGTGTAATTAAGTGTTCCAACCTCTGTTCTCAGTCACACAGCCAAATGTCCCTGATAAAGACTAAAAATAAATAAAAAACTATTAGAAACTTGTGGAATAACTGAATGATCCCACTGTGTTGCGAAACTGATATGTACTAAATAAAGATATAGTAAAAAATAGTAACTTGCATCTCAAAGAGCAATAAAAATACAGTGGACCCCCGGTTAACGATATTTTTTCTCTCCAGAAGTATGTACAGGTGCCAGTACTGACCGAATTTGTTCCCATAAGAAATATTGTGAAGTAGATTAGTCCATTTCAGACCCCCAAACATACACATACAAACGCACTAACATAAATACACTTACATAATTGGTCGCATTCGGAGGTGATCGTAAACCGGGGGTCCACTGTAAAAGACTTACGTCACTGAAGGCCATGTGATAAATAGCATAGATAGGGAAAGAGGTAGAAGGTAAAAGTAGAAGGTAGAAAGTAGCAGTAATACTGAAACAATTTTCTCTTATAACAGGGAGGATACGAGAGTAATAAAATAAGATGCCAAAAAAATAAATTTCTTAAAAATACATTAGCCCTAAAATTTTTTAAGGTGCAGTATATTTTGTGCCATAAAACATCAGATTTTTAAATGATCATCTTGTCTAGTGCCTTTTTTAATTACTGTGCAACATTTTTAAGCATTTTTTAATCATAGGTAATGGTGACGGTGTGCCTGTGAAGCATGAGTGTTATGGAGGCCTCTATTTCAACGATGAGAAACATACCTGTGACTTCCCGGAGAACGTGTCTTGTGGGCAGCGTAAAGCCAGTCGCCTTGCACCCCTACCTCACGAGTAAGTTATTTTGGTGACCCCCATACCTAGGACAACTACCCCTACATTACAAGTAGGTCACTCTTGTGACCCCTAAATCCAGGATGACAGCAAATATTTCAGTGGGCTCCAAATCCAGGATGACCACAAATAGGTAATTTCAGTGAGCCCCAAATTCAGGATGAGCACAGATAGGTCACTTCAGTGAGCCCCAAATTCAGGATGAGCACAGATAGGTCACTTCAGTGAGCCCCAAATTCAGGATGAGCACAGATAGGTCACTTCAGTGAGCCCCAAATCCAAGATGAGCACAAATAGGTAATTTCAGTGAGCCCCAAATTCAGGATGAGCACAGATAGGTCACTTCAGTGAGCCCCAAATCCAAGATGAGCACAGATAGGTCACTTCAGTTAGCTCCACTACTAGAATTACCATGCTTACTTAGAACACAAGTTGACTCAGCAAGCACCACAAAACATGCATTCGCCCAGTTCTCCATTTCTATATCTTTTAGCTATGACAGTCAGCAAAGATTTTTTCTGCTCATTCTGAACATGAATGGGTCATACAGTACCTGGGGTATGAGAGTTAATCAGATTTGACTGAAAAAATGAAAAAATTAGTTTCAAATTTTTGACACCAGGCACTTGACCCTTGAAGGTCTTAGAAAATATGTACTGGTTCATAAAATATTAATACTTTATAAAAGATAAAGCATTAAAGGAGCAAAGGAGGTTTTGTGTGCAAGGGGCTTAGACGTCCAGCAAGCGTGCCTAAGCATGTTAGATAGGAGCAGGTGGAGGCAAATGGGTTTGTAACTTGACATGCTGTTGGAGAGTGAGCAAGGTAACATTTATGAAGAGATTCAGGGAAACTGGTTAGCCAGATTTGAGTTCTGGAGGTGAGAAGTACACTGTCGACACTCTGAAGGAAGAGTGGAGATATGTTGCAGTTTTTGAACTATAGTATAGGAATGCCTCTGGCAAGACAGTGATGGAGTGAATAACTTTGAAAGCATTTCTTCTTTTTTGGATCACCCTGACTTGGTCAAAAATGGCCAACGTGTTAATAAAAATAAATAAATATAATATTTTATTCAAAGACATATCTTAAAAAAGAAAATATATTTTTCATTGATGATTATAATGAAAACCAACTTAGTACGTACATCATTTTTATCCCCTGTTAATCATTATATTCAATTATTTTCAGCTAAGGACTAACTAGAGGATGCCAGTGCCAGGGACAAGGATGAGAGTTCCTTGTAACATTGACTTCTCTGCTGGCTAATGTATCATCATGGAGTGCTCCCACAGCAAGACTAAATAACAGACACATGTATCCTCACCTGGCTTGTAACCTGAGCAAACTCTTAGCATAACCAGGAGGAGAAACGGAAAATCAGCAGAACTTAAAATTGATTATCAGCCATCAGTATCATAGAGACTAGGTCTATAGGCCTAATATATAAGTATAAACAGCCTAATACCAATGCTGAATGATGCAGTAAATTATCTTTTAATTTATTATGATAGCATGTCAACATATATTAAGCAATAAAGTTGGTAGAATTACCGACAATATGTAAAGCAAAAGGACACAAGTGCAACTAATGTGACATTTTATTGTGGCAACGTTTCGCTCTCCAGGAACTTTATCAAGCTTGACAAAGTTCCTGGAGAGCAAAACGTTGCCACAATAAAATGTCACATTAGTTGCACTTGTGTCCTTTTACTTTACATATATTAAGCAGATGCTCCTCCTGTTGCCCCAGATGCTACAGTTCTGTTCATGAAACAATGCCGACCGACACTGTTATTACAGCATACGCAATGTTTTGTTAAAATTATTTATAGCATTTAAAAAACTTATACCAAAAAAAAAAGTAGGAAAATGTACTAAAGTACATTACATAATTTATCAAAAACAATTTATACCAATAAATTACAATGCTGTTTCAATCTAAAAAGTGTATATAAGTAATTTAATAAATTTTATGATGCAGACAGCAATATTTATTATATTCCTGAGGAAGCTCTAAACCTTTAGGGGTCATACAGTGCCTGATGAACTGGAGGTAAGCAAGTTCAACCCAAAAAAGAGGAAAGATTCCAATTTCTTGGATGAAGAGCTCTTCACCAGTATCAGGGCACGTTCTTGAAGGGTTTAGAGACAGAAAAGACCAGCAATTCTGCCAGAGTGCAAAATATTTAACAAGCTTCAAATTTTCAGACAGCACAGCAGTACCTTCTTGGATGGCTGCTGTACCTGTGTACTATACACTACTATGTACTCTATACTACTACCAATGTACTACACTGTGTTTACTTACAATATAAGTACTTGATCTCCACAAGGAAGAGGAGAAGAATCCTTCCTCTGTAAGTGAAGCGTATTATAAGAGGCGACTAAAATGATGGGAGGAAGGGGCCAGTAACCCTTCTTCTGTATAAATTACTATATCTCACAAGAAGAAAGTTTAGTTCCTTCTTTTTTTGGGTCACTCACTCTGCCTCGGTGGTAGACGGAAACTGTGTTAAAAAAAAGAATTAATTACCTGTCATAAGAGATACAGATTACTAAGTTTAAAAAGAGAAACTTTCGTTTTTCTTTTGGGGCCGCCCACCTTGGTGGGATACGGCCGGTTTGTTGAAAAAAAAAAAAGAGATACAGTACATTAGCATAACATGTTACTTTAAACAGCTACTTTACATACAATGAGAATGTTCAAACTCAGAAGGGTGAGGCACAACCATGGGTCACAAGGCATTAAGATGAGACATGGCAGAAACCATCTTAGAAATGAGGAAAGTGCAGCCACTGCTTTGAAATCACTGAAAGATGATGTTTAACCCGTAAACGGTCCAAACGTATATATACGTTTTTTCAACATTTGAAAGTACGTAAAAAAGTAGATCTTTTTGTTTTTTTACATTTGAAAATGTGTAAAAAAACTTTGATCTACTTTTTTTTGTTATATTTGAAAATATGTAAAAAAACGTAATCTACTTTTGTAGCACTACACATGTGAACATAGATCTGCTTGGACCGTTTACGGGTTAAACAGGAAAAAAGTTTTCATTTCCTGATGTTAGTCCAACATTCACTAATACTACTGAAACAGAGTAAAGGAACAAAGTCAGGAAACTGACAGTTCAAACATGATACTTGGTCATTTACTGAGGAAAATGAATCATCAGAAGGTAATTTATATTTTTGTTTATTAGTGTTAAACATACAGTGGACCCCCGGTTAACGATATTTTTTCACTCCAGAAGTATGTTCAGGTGCCAGTACTGACCGAATTTGTTCCCATAAGAAATATTGTGAAGTAGATTAGTCCATTTCAGACCCCCAAACATACACATACAAACGCATTTACATAAATACACTTACATAATTGGTCACATTCGGAGGTAATCGTTATGCGGGGGTCCACTGTATAGGGGGTTACACAGCACATAGAGTATGGGAGAAAATTAGGTTTGATCCAAGGAAGGAAAAGGTAGATTAAATTGAAAGAGAAAACATTTTCTTGGAATTATTGGTAAATATGTATGAATATCCTAGGTAGTAGGTTGGTAGGTAGACAGCAACCACCCGGGGAGGTACTACTGTCCTGCCAAGTGAGTGTACAACGAAAACCTGTAATTGTTTTACATGATGGTAGGATTGCTGGTGTCTTTTGTCTGTCTCATAAATATGCAAGATTTCAGGTACGTCTTGCTACTTCTACTTACACTTAGGTCACACTACACATACATGTACAAGCGTATATATACACACCCCTCTGGGTATTCTTCTATTTTCTTTCTAGTTCTTGTTCTTGTTTATTTCCTCTCTCCATGGGGAAGTGGAACAGAATTCTTTCTCCATAAGCCATGCGTGTTGTAAGAGGCGACTAAAATGCCGGGAGCAAGGGGCTAGTAACCCCTTCTCCCGTATAAATTACTAAATTTAAAAGAGAAACTTTCGTTTTTCTTTTTAAGCCACCCTGCCTTGGTGGGATATGGCCGGTTGTTGAAAGAAAAATGTATGAATATTGAATACTGAAGGTTTTATCAAGTGCTGCACACTTTCCCTTTGCTGATTTCCTAGCAGATTCAAACTCTCAAAAGTATAGATAACTAATGACAGAATACAGGTCATCAATTTACAATTGCTATAAATCACAGACATCTATAGTCCCAAACAGGACACCGAGGCACCAATTAGAATTCCATAACTTCTAAGGAATTATACACAAATGTGAGTCAATCATTCTATGTATAATATTCTCTATATAAACTATTTATTGGTACTCTGAAAAACAGTCAGCTCTCTTATCAAGCTCTTCTAGTGTGATTTTTTAAATGTGATTGAAAAAGTGCATCCACAACTGAATAGCACTTACTATAAGGGCATTTCCACATGCTATTCTGTTTTGGATGTAGTATTTATTCAATCCCATTTACAAAATCACTATATAAAGGAGCTTCATAAGTGAGCTGACTATCAGGAACACAACTCATTTGTAAGTTGGAGACCTGTACAAAGTATTCATACAACTATGTGGAATGTATATAAAGTTAAAGGCTCTTACACAAATAACCCGCACATAGGAAAAAGAAACTACAACGATGTTTTGATTTGACTTGGACCATTAAGTAGTGACCAGTTAATGGTCCAAGTTGGTCCAAAACATCATCATAAGTTTCTGTCTCCTATGTGCAGGTTATTCATGTACTGTTCCAGTCGTGGTATCGTGCATTTTATTCTTTAAATGCTCTTCTTTCCAGCTCCTTGTTCGAGAATCATCTCCTCCTTCATTCTTAGTTCTTCCTCCAGTTCGTTAATACGTGACTTGGCTTCCATTAATTCAGCTTTGCAATTCTTACTGGAATCTGTTGATGCCTGTTAAGATAAAAATTGCTGATTAGGACAGCAGTAGTACATGGCTGAGATATATTGATAATGTCTTGATTATTGTCCCTATATGAAATGTTGACTCCTTTCACTTGGTATGTCAAAGTAATCATGGCAAGGTTATAATCCTGGCCAGGTGTTGGAAGCTTTTAATGTTGCACTTCTTGCAAGAGTTGGGTGGGGCACATGCCAACAGGTTGAAGAATCTTGCTCTAGTTATCGTACATCAGAAATGAAAATTTAAAACTGACTGGATGTTTGTACACTTGATAAAGTTTAATCCTGGACAAAACAGTTTAATAGTTTTTTTCAACAAACTGGCTGTATCCCACCAAGGCAGGGTGACCTAATAAGAAAAACAAAAATTTTTCTTTTTAAATTTAGTAATGTATACAGGAGAAGGGGTTACTAGCCCCCTGCTCCTGGCATTTTAGTCGCCTCTTACGACACGTACGGCTTATGGAGGAAGAATTCTGTGTAACAAAATTGTTGCTTCAAAAATAGTGTTTTATGCTAATAAGACACAGTATACAGTTTATGGCATTTTACTGAGATGTTTTGTCCACCAGAGACTTTATTAGTTCTTACAGAAGTGATAAATTCCCTGTTGCTAGAAACATCTCAATAAAATGCCATAAACTGCATATCACGTCTTATAACATACTTGTTGGTATATAACAATACCACTGATATACAAACATGATGCTCATCTCACTACCTCATATTAGTAATAAACAAACTTAATTACAAACTTAAAACTGTATGTTTGTATCATAAATTGTATTACATCATATTAAAAATAGAGTAAAATATTGAATATTTGTATTCTAGCACTCTTCACCTGTCTAGACTTAAGTAGTCTATAAGTACTAGGTTAAGTCCGTCAGAGATGCCTCGGCATGATGACGGCTGTCTTTGTTTCAGTCAAATTATGAAATGTAAACACGCATTGTAACCTTAGCAAAGAAATAAAATTTTATTTTATTATTATTATTAATCAATAGCTTACAAAATTTCAGAAGAAATACTATTTGTGCTTATAGATGGTGTTTGCTAAAACTATATTAAATATACAGTGGACCCTCGACCAACGATATTAATCCGTTCCTGAGAGCTCATCGCTAATCGAATTTATCGTTAGTCGAGTTAATTTTCCCCATAAGAAATAATGGAAATCAAATTAATCCGTGCAAGACACCCAAAAGTATTGAAAAAAAAAAATTTGACCACATGAAATATTAATTTTAATACATACAAACTGAAGAAGACATGTACAATTACATGACACTTACCTGTATTGAAGATCTGGTGATGATTGATGGGATGGGAGGAGGGGAGACTGTGGGTGGTGTTAGTGTTTAGAAGGGAAATCCCCTTCCATTAGGACTTGAGGTGTCAAGTCCTTTTCTGGGATTACTTCCCTTCTTCTTTTAATGCCCCTAGGACCAGCTTGAGAGTCACTGGACCTCTGTTGCACAACATATCTGTCCATAGAGGCCTGTACCTCCCGTTCCTTTATTTTTTTTTTTATTATTATCACACCGGCCGATTCCCACCAAGGCAGGGTGGCCCGAAAAAGAAAAACTTTCACCATCATTCACTCCATCACTGTCTTGCCAGAAGGGTGCTTTACACTACAGTTTTTAAACTGCAACATTAACACCCCTCCTTCAGAGTGCAGGCACTGTACTTCCCATCTCCAGGACTCAAGTCCGGCCTGCCGGTTTCCCTGAATCCCTTCATAAATGTTACTTTGCTCACACTCCAACAGCACGTCAAGTATTAAAAACCATTTGTCTCCATTCACTCCTATCAAACACGCTCACGCATGCCTGCTGGAAGTCCAAGCCCCTCGCACACAAAACCTCCTTTACCCCCTCCCTCCAACCCTTCCTAGGCCGACCCCTACCCCGCCTTCCTTCCACTACAGACTGATACACTCTTGAAGTCATTCTGTTTCGCTCCATTCTCTCTACATGTCCGAACCACCTCAACAACCCTTCCTCAGCCCTCTGGACAACAGTTTTGGTAATCCCGCACCTCCTCCTAACTTCCAAACTACGAATTCTCTGCATTATATTCACACCACACATTGCCCTCAGACATGACATCTCCACTGCCTCCAGCCTTCTCCTCGCTGCAACATTCATCACCCACGCTTCACACCCATATAAGAGCGTTGGTAAAACTATACTCTCATACATTCCCCTCTTTGCCTCCAAGGACAAAGTTCTTTGTCTCCACAGACTCCTAAGTGCACCACTCACTCTTTTTCCCTCATCAATTCTATGATTCACCTCATCTTTCATAGACCCATCCGCTGACACGTCCACTCCCAAATATCTGAATACGTTCACCTCCTCCATACTCTCTCCCTCCAATCTGATATTCAATCTTTCATCACCTAATCTTTTTGTTATCCTCATAACCTTACTCTTTCCTGTATTCACCTTTAATTTTCTTCTTTTGCACACCCTACCAAATTCATCCACCAATCTCTGCAACTTCTCTTCAGAATCTCCCAAGAGCACAGTGTCATCAGCAAAGAGCAGCTGTGACAACTCCCACTTTGTGTGTGATTCTTTATCTTTTAACTCCACGCCTCTTGCCAAGACCCTCGCATTTACTTCTCTTACAACCCCATCTATAAATATATTAAACAACCACGGTGACATCACACATCCTTGTCTAAGGCCTACTTTTACTGGGAAAAAATTTCCCTCTTTCCTACATACTCTAACTTGAGCCTCACTATCCTCGTAAAAACTCTTCACTGCTTTCAGTAACCTACCTCCTACACCATACACTTGCAACATCTGCCACATTGCCCCCCTATCCACCCTGTCATATGCCTTTTCCAAATCCATAAATGCCACAAAGACCTCTTTAGCCTTATCTAAATACTGTTCACTTATATGTTTCACTGTAAACACCTGGTCCACACACCCCCTACCTTTCCTAAAGCCTCCTTGTTCATCTGCTATCCTATTCTCCGTCTTACTCTTAATTCTTTCAATTATAACTCTACCATACACTTTACCAGGTACACTCAACAGACTTATCCCCCTATAATTTTTGCACTCTCTTTTATCCCCTTTGCCTTTATACAAAGGAACTATGCATGCTCTCTGCCAATCCCTAGGTACCTTACCCTCTTCCATACATTTATTAAACAATTGCACCAACCACTCCAAAACTATATCCCCACCTGCTTTTAACATTTCTATCTTTATCCCATCAATCCCGGCTGCCTTACCCCCTTTCATTTTACCTACTGCCTCACGAACTTCCCCCACACTCACAACTGGCTCTTCCTCACTCCTACAAGATGTTATTCCTCCTTGCCCTATACACGAAATCACAGCTTCCCTATCTTCATCAACATTTAACAATTCCTCAAAATATTCCTTCCATCTTCCCAATACCTCTAACTCTCCATTTAATAACTCTCCTCTCCTATTTTTAACTGACAAATCCATCTGTTCTCTAGGCTTTCTTAACTTGTTAATCTCACTCCAAAACTTTTTCTTATTTTCAACAAAATTTGTTGATAACATCTCACCCACTCTCTCATTTGCTCTCTTTTTACATTGCTTCACCACTCTCTTAACCTCTCTCTTTTTCTCCATATACTCTTCCCTCCTTGCATCACTTCTACTTTGTAAAAACTTCTCATATGCTAACTTTTTCTCCCTTACTACTCTCTTTACATCATCATTCCACCAATCGCTCCTCTTCCCTCCTGCACCCACTTTCCTGTAACCACAAACTTCTGCTGAACACTCTAACACTACATTTTTAAACCTACCCCATACCTCTTCGACCCCATTACCTATGCTCTCATTAGCCCATCTATCCTCCAATAGCTGTTTATATCTTACCCTAACTGCCTCCTCTTTTAGTTTATAAACCTTCACCTCTCTCTTCCCTGATGCTTCTATTCTCCTTGTATCCCATCTACCTTTTACTCTCAGTGTAGCTACAACTAGAAAGTGATCTGATATATCTGTGGCCCCTCTATAAACATGTACATCCTGAAGTCTACTCAACAGTCTTTTATCTACCAATACATAATCCAACAAACTACTGTCATTTCGCCCTACATCATATCGTGTATACTTATTTATCCTCTTTTTCTTAAAATATGTATTACCTATAACTAAACCCCTTTCTATACAAAGTTCAATCAAAGGGCTCCCATTATCATTTACACCTGGCACCCCAAACTTACCTACCACACCCTCTCTAAAAGTTTCTCCTACTTTAGCATTCAAGTCCCCTACCACAATTACTCTCTCACTTGGTTCAAAGGCTCCTATACATTCACTTAACATCTCCCAAAATCTCTCTCTCTCCTCTGCATTCCTCTCTTCTCCAGGTGCATACACGCTTATTATGACCCACTTCTCGCATCCAACCTTTACTTTAATCCACATAATTCTTGAATTTACACATTCATATTCTCTTTTCTCCTTCCATAACTGATCATTTAACATTACTGCTACCCCTTCCTTTGCTCTAACTCTCTCAGATACTCCAGATTTAATCCCATTTATTTCCCCCCACTGAAACTCTCCTACCCCCTTCAGCTTTGTTTCGCTTAGGGCCAGGACATCCAACTTCTTTTCATTCATAACATCAGCAATCATCTGTTTCTTGTCATCCGCACTACATCCACGCACATTTAAGCAACCCAGTTTTATAAAGTTTTTCTTCTTCTCTTTTTTAGTAATTGTATACAGGAGAAGGGGTTACTAGCCCATTATGACATTCCTAAAGTGTTTCACAACATTGTCAGTGTCACAATTAAACACTTGTTCAGGTTTCAATTCTTCAATGTCTATGTACTCCTTGAATTCCTGCACATATTTTTCAGCTGCTTTTTGGTTTGAACTGGCAGCCTCACCATGCCTTATCACACTATGTATGCCACTACGATTCTTAAATCTCTCAAACCAACCTTTGCTGGCCTTAAATTCACTCACATCACCACCAGTTGTAGGCATTTTTCTAATTAAATCGTCATGCAACTTCCTAGCCTTTTCACATATGATCGCTTGAGAGATGCTATCTCCTGCTATCTGTTTTTCGCTTATCCACACCAATAACAGTCTCTCAACATCTTCTATCACTTGCGATCTCAGTTTCGAAAACCTTAGTTGCACCTTTGGCAAGAACAGCTTCCTTGATTGCTGTTTTCTTAGCCACAATAGTAGCGATGGTTGATTGGGGTTTTGTGTACAACCTGGCCAGCTCGGAGACATGCACTCCACTTTCATACTTAGCAATGATCTCTTTCTTCATATCCATAGTAATTCTCACCCTTTTTGCTGTAGGGTTGGCACTAGAAGCTTTCTTGGGGCCCATGGTGACTTATTTTGCAGGTGCAATCACTAAAAACGCTGTGATAATATGAAATTTTCCGATTGTATGTTTGGATGGGACCGCAGTGGCTGGCTGGCTTGTAAACACTGGCCACAAGTGGATGCGTCTTGAACAGAACGAATCGTGTTGGTCGAGTTTTTTAGCGCTAGTCGAGGCAAAATTTTTGCGTTAAAATGTATCGCTAGTCGGATTTAACGTTAGACGATGCCATCGTTGGTTGAGGGTCCACTGTATTCTGGAATCAAAATTTTTAACAAGTCATTAAGTACATCTACAAAAGATATATTATGTGAAGAATCTGAAATTCTACTTTATCATTATTATTACATTCACGGGGAAGTGCTAAACTATACAGCGTGTGGGAAATATGAAACGAACTGGTTTGATCCAAGGAGGCAGAGGGCAGCTTAAATTCCTTGGATCAATAATCCTTCACCAGCCTCAAAACACCTTTCCATTAAATAAAAAATAACTACTGTAAAAAATTAGTGAATTTCCAAGCACTTTCGTCATTTCTCACATGTGAGAAATCACGAAAGCACTTGTAAATTCACTATTTTTTTATAAAGTAAAAGGACACAAGTGCAACTAAGGTGACATTTTTATTGTGGCAACATTTCGCTCTCCAGGAGCTTTGTTAAGCTCCTGGAGAGCGAAACGTTGCCACAATAAAAATGTCACCTTAGTTGCACTTGTGTCGTTTTACTTTACATATTGTCGGTAATTCTACCAACTTTATTACACTATTTTTTTCACAGTGGTTATTATTCATATTGTAATATCACCTGTTTACTGTGATCCAATTGCATCAATTCCATTAAATCTAAAAGAAGCTAAAATAATCTTAGAAACCAACCTTATATACCAGGGATGATCGATCCTCAGGTGATAAGTAATAACCAGCAGCCAGGAATATCTTCTCTAGTTCCTTCTGGTATCCCTGAAATATCGTAAACTACACTTAATTAAAATGTACCCAGACCTGGATAACTGTAAACAATTCTAAGACATGAACACTCTAGAAGTGCACATTCAATACTACTGGAAAGGCTCAGTAGGTGGCAATCCATCTGGTTCCGCTTTTACTCTTTGCAATTTTTTTTTTTTTAACAAGTCGGCTGTCTCCCACCGAGGCAGGGTGACCCAAAAAGAAAGAAAATCCCCAAAAAGAAAATACTTTCATCATCATTCAGCTCTTTCACCTCACTCACACATAATCACTGTTTTTGCAGAGTTGCTCAGACCACAGCAGCTTAGAAGCATATACAGTGGAACCTCAAAAATCGAACTGCTCTCAACTCAACCAATTATGTAAGTGTATTTTTGTAAGTGCTTTTATAAGTGTATTTTTGAGGGTCTTAATTAAATGGACTAATCTAATTTACATTATTCCTGATGGGAATAAATTCGTTCGGTAGTGGCACTCGAACAGCCTTCTGGACCAAAGAAAGTTCGATTTTTGAGGTTCCATTGAACATGTACGTATAAAGATACGCAACATATCCCTCCAAACCGTCAATATCATGAACCCCTCCTTTAGAGTGCAGGCATTGTACTTCCCATTTCCAGGACTCAAGTCCGGCTATATAAAAATAACCGGTCATATATCCAGTACTCCTTCAAGTGGTGACTGTCCCCTTCCTCCATAAATTAAATAAAAAAGATGAATTCCAGCATTATCAACTTCTATTGCTGTCTGAGGTGGGTCTTAAACTGATGAAGAAAATTCACATTACAGTGGAGCCCCCCATATCTGCTGGTTTGGATTCCGCAGTTTCAGTTATCCATGGTTTACTGTGGCCAAAAAATAACCATTAATTTTGCTTAATAACATCTTCAAAGCATAAAAGTAGTGATGGTGGCAGTTCTTCAAAGTCTAAGAGAAGCCAGGAAGTGTTTCCCATCAGTGAAAAAGTGCTAATTCTTGACTTATTGCACATAATTTATCAATTAAACTTAATCATAGGTATGTATGTAAACGAAAAATGACATATATGTATACGCTAGATAACACGCTAGATAACAGGGATATCTTGCTACTCCTACTTACACTTTGGTCACACTTCACAGACACGCACATGCATATATATATATACATACATCTAGGTTTTTCTCCTTATTCTAAATAGCTCTTGTTCTTTTTTATTTCTTCTATTGTCCATGGGGAAGTGGAAAAGAATCTTTCCTCCGTAAGCCATGCGTGTCGTATGAGGCGACTAAAATGCCGGGAGCAATGGGCTAGTAACCCCTTCTCCTGTATACATTTACTAAAAAAGAGAAGAAGAAAAACTTTATAAAACTGGGTTGTTTAAATGTGCGTGGATGTAATGCGGATGACAAGAAACAGATGATTGCTGATGTTGTGAATGAAAAGAAGTTGGATGTCCTGGCTCTAAGCGAAACAAAGCTGAAGGGGGTAGGAGAGTTTCAGTGGGGGGAAATAAATGGGATTAAATCTGGAGTATCTGAGAGAGTTAGAGCAAAGGAAGGGGTAGCAGTAATGTTAAATGATCAGTTATGGAAGGAGAAAAGAGAATATGAATGTGTAAATTCGAGAATTATGTGGATTAAAGTAAAGGTTGGATGCGAGAAGTGGGTCATAATAAGCGTGTATGCACCTGGAGAAGAGAGGAATGCAGAGGAGAGAGAGAGATTTTGGGAGATGTTAAGTGAATGTATAGGAGCCTTTGAACCAAGTGAGAGAGTAATTGTGGTAGGGGACCTGAATGCTAAAGTAGGAGAAACTTTTAGAGAGGGTGTGGTAGGTAAGTTTGGGGTGCCAGGTGTAAATGATAATGGGAGCCCTTTGATTGAACTTTGTATAGAAAGGGGTTTAGTTATAGGTAATACATATTTTAAGAAAAAGAGGATAAATAAGTATACACGATATGATGTAGGGCGAAATGACAGTAGTTTGTTGGATTATGTATTGGTAGATAAAAGACTGTTGAGTAGACTTCAGGATGTACATGTTTATAGAGGGGCCACAGATATATCAGATCACTTTCTAGTTGTAGCTACACTGAGAGTAAAAGGTAGATGGGATACAAGGAGAATAGAAGCATCAGGGAAGAGAGAGGTGAAGGTTTATAAACTAAAAGAGGAGGCAGTTAGGGTAAGATATAAACAGCTATTGGAGGATAGATGGGCTAATGAGAGCATAGGCAATGGGGTCGAAGAGGAATGGGGTAGGTTTAAAAATGTAGTGTTAGAGTGTTCAGCAGAAGTTTGTGGTTACAGGAAAGTGGGTGCAGGAGGGAAGAGGAGCGATTGGTGGAATGATGATGTAAAGAGAGTAGTAAGGGAGAAAAAGTTAGCATATGAGAAGTTTTTACAAAGTAGAAGTGATGCAAGGAGGGAAGAGTATATGGAGAAAAAGAGAGAGGTTAAGAGAGTGGTGAAGCAATGTAAAAAGAGAGCAAATGAGAGAGTGGGTGAGCTGTTGTCAACAAATTTTGTTGAAAATAAGAAAAAGTTTTGGAGTGAGATTAACAAGTTAAGGAAGCCTAGAGAACAAATGGATTTGTCAGTTAAAAATAGGAGAGGAGAGTTATTAAATGGAGAGTTAGAGGTATTGGGAAGATGGAGGGAATATTTTGAGGAATTGTTAAATGTTGATGAAGATAGGGAAGCTGTGATTTCGTGTATAGGGCAAGGAGGAATAACATCTTGTAGGAGTGAGGAAGAGCCAGTTGTGAGTGTGGGGGAAGTTCGTGAGGCAGTAGGTAAAATGAAAGGGGGTAAGGCAGCCGGGATTGATGGGATAAAGATAGAAATGTTAAAAGCAGGTGGGGATATAGTTTTGGAGTGGTTGGTGCAATTATTTAATAAATGTATGGAAGAGGGTAAGGTACCTAGGGATTGGCAGAGAGCATGTATAATTCCTTTGTATAAAGGCAAAGGGGATAAAAGAGAGTGCAAAAATTATAGGGGGATAAGTCTGTTGAGTGTACCTGGTAAAGTGTATGGTAGAGTTATAATTGAAAGAATTAAGAGTAAGACGGAGAATAGGATAGCAGATGAACAAGGAGGCTTTAGGAAAGGTAGGGGGTGTGTGGACCAGGTGTTTACAGTGAAACATATAAGTGAACAGAATTTAGATAAGGCTAAAGAGGTCTTTGTGGCATTTATGGATTTGGAAAAGGCGTATGACAGGGTGGATAGGGGGGCAATGTGGCAGATGTTGCAAGTGTATGGTGTAGGAGGTAGGTTACTGAAAGCAGTGAAGAGTTTTTACGAGGATAGTGAGGCTCAAGTTAGAGTGTGTAGAAAAGAGGGAAATTTTTTCCAAGTAAAAGTAGGCCTTAGACAAGGATGTGTGATGTCACTGTGGTTGTTTAATATATTTATAGATGGGGTTGTAAGAGAAGTAAATGCGAGGGTCTTGGCAAGAGGCGTGGAGTTAAAAGATAAAGAATCACACACAGGGTGGGAGTTGTCACAGCTGCTCTTTGCTGATGACACTGTGCTCTTGGGAGATTCTGAAGAGAAGCTGCAGAGATTGGTGGATGAATTTGGTAGGGTGTGCAAAAGAAGAAAATTAAAGGTGAATACAGGAAAGAGTAAGGTTATGAGGATAACAAAAAGATTAGGTGATGAAAGATTGAATATCAGATTGGAGGGAGAGAGTATGGAGGAGGTGAACGTATTCAGATATTTGGGAGTGGACGTGTCAGCGGATGGGTCTATGAAAGATGAGGTGAATCATAGAATTGATAGGGAAAAAGAGTGAGTGGTGCACTTAGGAGTCTGTGGAGACAGAGAACTTTGTCCTTGGAGGCAAAGAGGGGAATGTATGAGAGTATAGTTTTACCAACGCTCTTATATGGGTGTGAAGCATGGGTGATGAATGTTGCAGCGAGGAGAAGGCTGGAGGCAGTGGAGATGTCATGTCTGAGGGCAATGTGTGGTGTGAATATAATGCAGAGAATTCGTAGTTTGGAAGTTAGGAGGAGGTGCGGGATTACCAAAACTGTTGTCCAGAGGGCTGAGGAAGGGTTGTTGAGGTGGTTCGGACATGTAGAGAGAATGGAGCGAAACAGAATAACTTCAAGAGTGTATCAGTCTGTAGTGGAAGGAAGGCGGGGTAGGGGTCGGCCTAGGAAGGGTTGGAGGGAGGGGGTAAGGGAGGTTTTGTGTGCGAGGGGCTTGGACTTCCAGCAGACATGCGTGAGCGTGTTTGATAGGAGTGAATGGAGACAAATGGTTTTTAATACTTGACGTGCTGTTGGAGTGTGAGCAAAGTAACATTTATGAAGGGATTCAGGGAAACCGGCAGGCCGGACTTGAGTCCTGGAGATGGGAAGTACAGTGCCTGCACTCTGAAGGAGGGGTGTTAATGTTGCAGTTTAAAAACTGTAGTGTAAAGCACCCTTCTGGCAAGACAGTGATGGAGTGAATGATGGTGAAAGTTTTTCTTTTTCGGGCCACCCTGCCTTGGTGGGAATCGGCCAGTGTGATAATAATAAAAAAAAAAAAAAAAAAAAAAAAAAAAAAAAAAAAAAAAAAAAATAGGGTTCACTACTATCCACGGTTTCAGGCATCCGAAATCAAGGTAGGTCTTGGAACATATACCCGTGGATACAGGGGAGACTACGGTATTTCTGTACTGTTGAATGTGGGTTACTCACTTGCATTTCTCATAGGATCAGTATATAGCGCACTCAATAAGATAAAAAAGTGTGGTCCAGCAGCCCTAAGATGGGTGGGAGGTTTAGCAATGAGAGGTTTTGTGGACAAAGATGAGTTTTAGAGCTCACTTGCGATGGGTTCAAATCCCACCTGTTCTGTGGTTTTTTATACCATTAATAATTTGCTACTGCACCTTCTTTGTCAGGAGACCATAGTGTCTGTCGTATTCTGCGTCATCCCACCGGGTCTGCAGCTCAGGAGGGAGTCTGGGGTACACAGCCATTGCATTTTTTCCACATACATCTGGAGTTTCAAATTTAGCCGTGTACCTAAAAAACAAAAGTGGTATTATTTTTATATTTACGGAGAAACACTAAACTCATAGGGGTCATACAGCATTCCTGGAATGAAGGGTAATGAGATTTGATGAAGAAGAGGGCAGCTCTAATTCCCTGGATCAAAATAACACCCCTGTTGAAGGCTAAGTAATCTGGAAAAGTCTAAATAACAAAAATCGGTGCACAGATTTTATTTTATTCACCTTTTTTTAAAGAGCAGAAGCACCAAAAACTTTGACTCAATATTGACTGTATTAAAACAATCAACTTTAAAGACAGAGAAGAATAAATTATAAAATATAGATAAATTATACACAATAAAGATACACAAGTGTTACACAAGTGTTACACAAGTGTTACACAAGTGTTACACATGTGTTACACAAGTGTTACACATGTGTTACACAAGTGTCTGATTCATCAACTTGTCAGCTCTCTGAGCCGTTTATCTGGAAATATAAACACATATGCAGTATAATGTGATCCTTTATTGACTACGTTTTGCCCACACAGTGGGCTTTTTCAAGTCACAAACAGATCTGTTTGTGACTTGAAAAAGCCCACTGTGTGGGCGAAACGTTAATAAAGGATCACATTATACTGCATATGTGTTTATATTTCCATTGTGTCGGTATTTTATTTCCAGCCGTTTATCTACAAAATACAGCGGTACCTCGGTATACGTCCACTTTGGAATAAGTCCAACCTGGTATACGTCCTGTTTGGAAACGAAAATTTTTGCTTGGTATACGACCTTCGTTTGGAATACGATTCGCGAGTTTTGGAAAGATCACTTTACTATCACCCATTGTATAACTCTCACTGACACAGTCTGGCAGGAAGTTTCATACAGAACAATGAACTCTGCTTGGAAGAATTTCTGGCCAGAAACAGTGGCTGAAAGGGACTTTGAGGCTGTGTCTATAATGGAGGATATTGTCTCTCTAGGCAGGTCTATGGGTCTATATGTGAGTGATGGTGATGTGGAGTTAATGGAGGGGCACAGGGAAGAGCTGACCACTGAGGAGCTGCAGAAACTTGAGAAAGAGGAGCACATAACTAAGAAGGATGCACTCTCTTCAGCCTCGGAGGAGGAGACAGAGGAAGCCCCTACTTTATTAATCAAGGAAATCTTTGCCAAATGGATGGACGTCAAAAACTTTGCAGAGAAGTATCACCCCAACAAAGCCCAAACAAGTTGTAATAGCATTGTCTGGAATGACCAGACAATGTCACATTTTTGAAACATCCTGAGGAGAAGACAGAAGCAAAGTTCTTTCGACAGATTTTTAGTAAAAGTCGAACCTGGTGAGCTCCAGCCAAGTCCAAATAGGGAAAAGAGACAGAAAAGAGAAGGGGGACTCTCCTTCCAAACACTAGCATTTCCTCCTCCTCCCTTCTCAGCACTATCCTAGTAGGCACTCGACTCTTTTCAGAAAAGTAAAGTGAGGTTAAATTTGCATTAATTTCATCTAATTCTTTTTTTTTATGTATGTATTTTAGTGTATTAGGCAGTGTTTAAATTACAAATTTTAATATTAAGCAGTGTTTAAATTATTTTATACAACCTCATCAATGTATAATATGCCAATAATAATAGGATTTTTTTCAAGGGAATGGATTAATCATTTTTCCTAACTTTCTAATGGGAAAATTCGTTTGGTATACGTCCTGTTTGGTATACGTCCTGTTTGGTATAAGTCCAATGTCCTGGAACGGATTAAGGATTTATACTGAGGTACCACTGTATAGATAAATTGTCTTTCTGCAATCTACTGAAGGTGTTTCCATTCATCATGCAGCAGACCATGTATTATCTGGCACTATCAGGATGGAGGGGCAGAGGTTCCACCAGATATTTAAAATGCTGGATAATTGCATAAATTTTTAGTCCCTAGTATTCACATATTTCCATTCCTCATCTGATGAGCTCTGAACAAAAAAGACCACCAGACATGTTAACCCCAAATAAATGACTGCCAGATAATCATTGATCTACTGTATATAAGAAACAATCCGGCAAAATACAGCAGAACCTTCTTAAAAACGTAGTGTTAGCAAGGTAGCATTTATGAAGGGATTCAGGGAAACTGGTAGCTGGACTTGAGTCCTGGAGGTGGGAAGTTACAATCATAGTGTCACCCTTTGATACATATGCATTTGAGTGTAAGAAGTATAGCAAACAGATGAGACATGACTCACAAAATCGTAATGACACGATTGCAAACAAACCATACCACGGGCGGGAGTTTTGAGACTCTCTGACCGCGGGTTCAATCTCGCTCGTGGTATGGTTTTTTTAAACAGATGAGCTTGAAGGGTAGACACCCAGTTATTGATGTGTGATCTAATTTCTTATTGGGTTGAACGTTTGGGACAGCTTCCAGGTTAAATGCTGTTGGGTTAGAGAGTTGCAATGGCCCTTAGGCTGTTGCAGCTTCTCATAAACAATTAATAAATATTACCTTGCTCAAAAACGATCAGAAATGACGTGACTGCAAATAAACTATGGGATCAAATCCCACTCATTCCGTGGTTTGTTAATGAGAAATGGTAAATCAATAAATAATTTTTACCTCACCTGCATTTATCTGGTTCTGTGACTGACACTAGCTCTGATGTTGCACTACAGTGTAGAATTACCTGTTAAGATCAATATAAGTCATTATCAAAAAGAAAAGAAGAATGTTTATACCCCATTAATTTATAAAATCTTAAATATTACCAAATTTAAAACCAAGTCTGGAGTCAGACTTCTTGGACAAAACTGGACATGAATAAATATAACCCTCCGAAAAAACTACAGATATACGGACCTTGGTGGAACGGTGCATACCACTTCCACACAAGCTGCCTTCAATCATGTTCATCTTTTTAAACTGGTTATCCTCAATAACCCAGTCAGCCCAGACACTGCAACAAGAAACCTTCTATTAAACATCCATTGAAATATAAAAATATAAAATGAGAGTAATGTACTGTATGCATTTTAGCAAAATAATAAAAATTTTTATACAAGTGAAATAAAAACTCATTTAGATTTCCAATACACAGATACAGTAAACCCGGTAGTAGGCTGGTAGACAGCAACCTCCCAGGGAGGTACTACCGTCCAGCCAAGTGAGTGCAAAATGGAAGCCTGTACAGTGGTACCTCGGGATGCGAACAGCTCAAAACACAAATAATTATGTAAATGTATTTATGTAAGTGTATTTTTCGGGGTTTGAAATGGATTACTCTAATTTATGTTACAGTATTTCTTATGAGAACAAATTCATTCGGTATCAGCACTCAAACAGCCTTCTGGAACGAAATATGCTCGTATCTTGAGGTACCGCTGTAACTGTTTTACATGATGGTAGTATTGCTGGTGTCTTTTTTTTGTCTCATTATTACAGTGTAGTGTATTAAACATTTTATATAAAAAAATAATGCTCCATAGTTCCAGTTTCAGTACAGTCCCGGAACTACGAAGTATTGTTTTTTATATAAAATGAAGGACGGGTGTTAATGTTGCAGTTTAAAAACTGTAGTGTAAAGCACTCTTCTGGCAAGACAGTGATGGAGTGAATGATGGTGAAAGTTTTTCTTTTTCGGGCCACCCTGCCTTGGTGGGAATCGGCCAGTGTGATAATAAAAAAAAATAAAATGTTTAATACACTACACCATAATATTCATAAACATGTAAGATTTCAGATATGTCTTGCTACTTCTACTTACACTTAAGTCACACTACACATATATGCACAAGCATATATACACACACCCTTCTGGGTTTTCTTCTATTTTCTTACTTTTGTTTTTCATTTTAGGTCACCCTGCCTCAGTGGGATATGGCCAGTTTCATAAAAAAATTATATGATCAAACAGATTACAGGTACAGTGGTACCTTGGGATACGAACAGCTCAAAACTCGAACATCTAAGTAAGTGCATTTATGTAAGTGCTTTTGTAAGTGTATCTTTGGGGCTCTGAAATGGATTAATCTGATTTACATTATTCCTTATGGGAACAAATTCATTCGGTATTGGCACTCGAACAGCCTTCCAGAATGAAAAAAATTTGTATCCCGAGGTACCACTGTATTTACAATGATTTCAAAGACATATTCACATACCCAAGAATGCCTTTATATGGTTCGTAGTAAGCTTGGATATCTTCTTGTGTTATGTTCTGGAAAGGGCAAAACACGTACTCGTATCTGTGGACATATTTTTAATAAATAAAAAATATAATTAATGAAGTAATAATGAATGACACAGCAATAAAAGTATCACTGTTATGTAGTGCATAACAAGATTTAATTTAAGCCGAGTGAGATATTCACGAGTGTGGATCGCACTGCAGTTTTCTCGGAATAAACAGTATACAGTGGACCCCCGGTTTACGATCAGCTCCCAATGCGACCAATTATGTAAGTGTATTTATGTAAGTGCGTTTGTACGTGTATGTTTGGGGGTCTGAAATGGACTAATCTAATTCACAATATTCCTTATGGGAACAAATTCGGTCAGTACTGGCACCTGAACATACTTCTGGAGTGAAAAAATATCGTTAACCGGGGGTCCACTGTACTAGTGGCATTTTTTGTGTGTGCCTAACAATGTTTTATTACTACAGAATTTGAACGTCATAGAGAAATTAAAATTTATGTTTGTATCTGTAATTGTGATGGGTCTAACATTTACTTCAATGATTGTTACTTTATGTATATGTTTCTCAATATCAATTATAGAACGACTTTGTTTTAAAACTGATCTTCAGTGGGTAAAGTGAATCTGCGTGTAACTGCCGAAGATTACCGTTAGATGCAAGCCTTTCTAGGGTTAGGGAAATATTGTGTTATCGGATTTAACCCGTAAACGGTCCAAACGTATATATACGTTTTTTCAACATTTGAAAGTATGTAAAAAAAGTAGATCTTCTTTTTGTTTTTTTACATTTGAAAATGTGTAAAAAAACTTTGATTACTTTTTTTTTTGTTATATTTGAAAATATGTAAAAAAAACGTAGGTCTACTTTTGTAGCACTACACGTGAACGTAGATCTGCTTGGACCGTTTACGGGTTAAGTACAACCAACCTGCACCAGTCATGGTTTAAATGAGAGATAAAGACAATCTGAATTCCCTGTGATGGGTTCATTGATCAGTGCAGCTGTAACCATAAGATACACTTTTTTTCAGTAAGGAAAATATTATATGCAATAATTAATGATGAATTTCAGCAGGCTAAAATTGAATTACAGAACACTGATCGGAAGCTCAGACACAAAAATTAAGGAAATATATATAACTGGTACACCTTAAACTAGAATATAACATACATGCTTTACCTCAAATATTAGAACACTTATTATTACAGTACATTAATACTACAGAATTCCGTGCTTTAGGTAGATTTACAATGCACAATTTCACTTTTATGTAATGCCTTATTTCTATTAATAATTTGAATGTGTGATATAAATTCACCCTATACAATCACTGTGGCTTTTAGGAAATATTTATACTTCATGTAAAGAAGAATTTAGTGCTAATAACCTGACGTATACAGCCCCTCCTCACTTTGTGACGTACTTGTTTACTGACGACTCGGACTTACGATGGGCTCTCTGACCAATATGCAGACCTAAATAATGTATATTAGAGCTGATTTCTTCTATTTTGTTTATTACAATATACAGTACACTACTGTACAGTGGACCCCTGGTATTCGATGGTATCGGTATACGTTAAATCCGGTATTCGATACATTTTAACACAAAAATTTTGCCTCGCCATTCGTTAAAAAACCCACCACACGCGATTCGTCCAGGATGCGTCCACGTGAGTGCCAGTGTTTACAAGCCAGCCAGTGTGCTCGCATCTAAGCATACATTCGGTACATTCCATATTATCACAGTGTTTTTGGTGCTTGTTTCTGCAAAATAAGTCACCATGGGTCCCAAGAAAGCTTCTAGTGCCAACCCTGTGGTAAAAAGGGTGAGAATTAGTATGGAAATTAAGAAAGATTTTGAAGGGTTTGGGGCTAACCCTGAGAAGCCTATGCCAGTTGTGGAATTCATTGTTCCTACTTCAAAAATTAAGGAAATGTGTGCAAAGTGGGTTGAACTGCAAGCCTTTATGGATGAAAATCACCCTAACACAGCTATTGCAAGCCATGCTGGTGACTATTACAATGACAATGTTATGGCCCATTTTAGACAAATCTTAAAGGAGCGGCGACAGAGGTCCAGTGACTCTCAAGCTGGTCCTAGTGGCATTAAAAGAAGGGAAGTAACCCCGGAAAAGGACTTGCTACCTCAAGTCCTATTGGAAGGGGATTCCCCTTCTAAACATTAACAACTTCGACACTCTCCCCTCCTCCCATCCCATCAATCATCACCAGATCTTCATTAAAGGTAAGTGTCATGTATTCTATTGTTAGTAGAGTACTACAAACTGTGCATGTCTTCTTCAGCTTGTGTGCATTAAACTTAATATTTCATGTGGTAAAAATTTTTTTTTTCATACTTTTGGGTGTCTTGTACGGATTAATTTGATTTCCATTATTTCTTATGGGGAAAAATTAATTCGCCTTCCGATAATTTTGGGATACGATGAGCTCTCAGGAACGGATTAATGTCGAATACCGGGGGTCCACTGTATAAACATTTAAAAATATACCAGAAATGTTATAAATGGTGCAAAGGTGACATTAAAATATCAAAGATGGTTGACACAAACCCACTACCATAATAGTATGCTCCTCATTAGTGACAAATTTGCTTACCGACGTACCTGGAGTTTACCTGGAGAGAGTTCTGGGGGTCAACGCCCCCGCAGCCCGGTCTGTGACCAGGCCTCCTGGTGGATCAGAGCCTGATCAACCAGGCTGTTACTGCTGGCTGCACGCTATCCAATGTATAAGCCACAGCCCGGCTGGTCAGGTACCGACTTTAGGTGCTTGTCCAGTGCCAGCCTGAAGACAGCCAGGGGTCTATTGGCAATCCCCCTTATGGGGAGGCTATATTACAAATGTCACAGGGCTGAAATACATCTACCATATAAAACCAGCGATACCTCTACTGTATACACAAACGAAAGTTACATCGAGAGGTATTAAAACAAAAATATCCGAGGCCGCTAACTTTGAGTCTTGATATTTGAAGCACCGACCAGCCAAGTGTCTGAGGTGGTCCGGGCCGCTGAAGTTTGCCGGCTTCATTCTCAGCTGCAACTTCTCGTCCGGCTTCGACTCCAGTTTTTGCAGGTTACTGTTGACATAAAAGAAAATATTAATTGAGTGGCGAGTAAATGTCTTGATTTTGATGTTAAATGACTGTGTTGACTGACACAAGTTATAATAAGAGCAAGAAATACAAGGAAAAACAAATCTTTACTATTCACTGATTACTTAAAATTTATTTTATTTTATTATCACACCGGCCGATTCCCACCAAGGCAGGGTGGCCCGAAAAAGAAAAACTTTCACCATCATTCACTCCATCACTGTCTTGCCAGAAGGGTGCTTTACACTACAGTTTTTAAACTGCAACATTAACACCCCTCCTTCAGAGTGCAGGCACTGTACTTCCCATCTCCAGGACTCAAGTCCGGCCTGCCGGTTTCCCTGAATCCCTTCATAAATGTTACTTTGCTCACACTCCAACAGCACGTCAAGTATTAAAAACCATTTGTCTCCATTCACTCCTATCAAACACGCTCACGCATGCCTGCTGGAAGTCCAAGCCCCTCGCACACAAAACCTCCTTTACCCCCTCCCTCCAACCCTTCCTAGGCCGACCCCTACCCCGCCTTCCTTCCACTACAGACTGATACACTCTTGAAGTCATTCTGTTTCGCTCCATTCTCTCTACATGTCCGAACCACCTCAACAACCCTTCCTCAGCCCTCTGGACAACAGTTTTGGTAATCCCGCACCTCCTCCTAACTTCCAAACTACGAATTCTCTGCATTATATTCACACCACACATTGCCCTCAGACATGACATCTCCACTGCCTCCAGCCTTCTCCTCGCTGCAACATTCATCACCCACGCTTCACACCCATATAAGAGCGTTGGTAAAACTATACTCTCATACATTCCCCTCTTTGCCTCCAAGGACAAAGTTCTTTGTCTCCACAGACTCCTAAGTGCACCACTCACTCTTTTTCCCTCATCAATTCTATGATTCACCTCATCTTTCATAGACCCATCTGCTGACACGTCCACTCCCAAATATCTGAATACGTTCACCTCCTCCATACTCTCTCCCTCCAATCTGATATTCAATCTTTCATCACCTAATCTTTTTGTTATCCTCATAACCTTACTCTTTCCTGTATTCACCTTTAATTTTCTTCTTTTGCACACCCTACCAAATTCATCCACCAATCTCTGCAACTTCTCTTCAGAATCTCCCAAGAGCACAGTGTCATCAGCAAAGAGCAGCTGTGACAACTCCCACTTTGTGTGTGATTCTTTATCTTTTAACTCCACGCCTCTTGCCAAGACCCTCGCATTTACTTCTCTTACAACCCCATCTATAAATATATTAAACAACCACGGTGACATCACACATCCTTGTCTAAGGCCTACTTTTACTGGGAAAAAATTTCCCTCTTTCCTACATACTCTAACTTGAGCCTCACTATCCTCGTAAAAACTCTTCACTGCTTTCAGTAACCTACCTCCTACACCATACACTTGCAACATCTGCCACATTGCCCCCCTATCCACCCTGTCATACGCCTTTTCCAAATCCATAAATGCCACAAAGACCTCTTTAGCCTTATCTAAATACTGTTCACTTATATGTTTCACTGTAAACACCTGGTCCACACACCCCCTACCTTTCCTAAAGCCTCCTTGTTCATCTGCTATCCTATTCTCCGTCTTACTCTTAATTCTTTCAATTATAACTCTACCATACACTTTACCAGGTACACTCAACAGACTTATCCCCCTATAATTTTTGCACTCTCTTTTATCCCCTTTGCCTTTATACAAAGGAACTATGCATGCTCTCTGCCAATCCCTAGGTACCTTACCTTCTTCCATACATTTATTAAATAATTGCACCAACCACTCCAAAACTATATCCCCACCTGCTTTTAACATTTCTATCTTTATCCCATCAATCCCGGCTGCCTTACCCCCTTTCATTTTACCTACTGCCTCACGAACTTCCCCCACACTCACAACTGGCTCTTCCTCACTCCTACAAGATGTTATTCCTCCTTGCCCTATACACGAAATCACAGCTTCCCTATCTTCATCAACATTTAACAATTCCTCAAAATATTCCTTCCATCTTCCCAATACCTCTAACTCTCCATTTAATAACTCTCCTCTCCTATTTTTAACTGACAAATCCATTTGTTCTCTAGGCTTTCTTAACTTGTTAATCTCACTCCAAAACTTTTTCTTATTTTCAACAAAATTTGTTGATAACATCTCACCCACTCTCTCATTTGCTCTCTTTTTACATTGCTTCACCACTCTCTTAACTTCTCTCTTTTTCTCCATATACTCTTCCCTCCTTGCATCACTTCTACTTTGTAAAAACTTCTCATATGCTAACTTTTTCTCCCTTACTACTCTCTTTACATCATCATTCCACCAATCGCTCCTCTTCCCTCCTGCACCCACTTTCCTGTAACCACAAACTTCTGCTGAACACTCTAACACTACATTTTTAAACCTACCCCATACCTCTTCGACCCCATTGCCTATGCTCTCATTAGCCCATCTATCCTCCAATAGCTGTTTATATCTTACCCTAACTGCCTCCTCTTTTAGTTTATAAACCTTCACCTCTCTCTTCCCTGATGCTTCTATTCTCCTTGTATCCCATCTACCTTTTACTCTCAGTGTAGCTACAACTAGAAAGTGATCTGATATATCTGTGGCCCCTCTATAAACATGTACATCCTGAAGTCTACTCAACAGTCTTTTATCTACCAATACATAATCCAACAAACTACTGTCATTTCGCCCTACATCATATCGTGTATACTTATTTATCCTCTTTTTCTTAAAATATGTATTACCTATAACTAAACCCCTTTCTATACAAAGTTCAATCAAAGGGCTCCCATTATCATTTACACCTGGCACCCCAAACTTACCTACCACACCCTCTCTAAAAGTTTCTCCTACTTTAGCATTCAAGTCCCCTACCACAATTACTCTCTCACTTGGTTCAAAGGCTCCTATACATTCACTTAACATCTCCCAAAATCTCTCTCTCTCCTCTGCATTCCTCTCTTCTCCAGGTGCATACACGCTTATTATGACCCACTTCTCGCATCCAACCTTTACTTTAATCCACATAATTCTTGAATTTACACATTCATATTCTCTTTTCTCCTTCCATAACTGATCATTTAACATTACTGCTACCCCTTCCTTTGCTCTAACTCTCTCAGATACTCCAGATTTAATCCCATTTATTTCCCCCCACTGAAACTCTCCTACCCCCTTCAGCTTTGTTTCGCTTAGGGCCAGGACATCCAACTTCTTTTCATTCATAACATCAGCAATCATCTGTTTCTTGTCATCCGCACTACATCCACGCACATTTAAGCAACCCAGTTTTATAAAGTTTTTCTTCTTCTCTTTTTTAGTAATTGTATACAGGAGAAGGGGTTACTAGCCCATTGCTCCCGGCATTTTAGTCGCCTCATACGACACGCATGGCTTACGGAGGAAAGATTCTTTTCCACTTCCCCATGGACAATAGAAGAAATAAAAAAGAACAAGAGCTATTTAGAAAAAGGAGAAAAACCTAGATGTATGTATATATATATATGCATGTGCGTGTCTGTGAAGTGTGACCAAAGTGTAAGTAGGAGTAGCAAGATATCCCTGTTATCTTAGCGTGTTTATGAGACAGAAAAAGAAACCAGCAATCCTACCATCATGCAAAACAGTTACAGGTTTTTGTTTCACAGTCATCTGGCAGGACGGTAGTACTTCCCTGGGTGGTTGCTGTCTACCAACCTACTACCTAAATACATATATAAATACATATATATAAATACATATATAAATATATTAAAATAGATAAATAAATGTATATATGTGAATGAATGTTTGCATGCATATAAGTACGTATGTATGTATGTATCTCATGTATGTATGTATATATATATATATATATATATATATACATACATACATGAGATACATACATATATATATATATATATATATATATATATATATATGTATATATATATATATATATATATATATATGTATGTATATATATATATATATATATATATATACGTATATATATATACGTATATATGTCGCGCCGAATATATATATATATATATATATATATATATATATATATATATATATATATATATAATATATATATATATATATGTACATACATATGCATGTACGTGCGTATGTATACACGTACGTATGTATGCATGTACGTACGTATGCATGTACGTACGTATGCATGTACGTACGTATGCATGTACGTACGTACGCATGTACGTACGTACGTATTTATGTATTCATGTATACAAGTATATATTATTAACATTACATTCATGGGTGATACTAAACCCGTAGGGCTCATAAAGTACAGGGGAATGGGTGGCAATCAAATCTGATCCAAGGAAGTGGAGGACAGGTCTATTTCCTTGGATCAAAATTATTATTATTATAATCAAGGGGGAAGCACTAAACCCGTAGGATTATACAGCGCCTATGGGGGGATGGAAGGCATTCAGGCTTAATTCAGGGAACTGGAGCACAGATCCAATTCCCTAGATCAAGAGCCCCTCGCCAGCGTCAAGGAGCCTTCCTTGAGGGGACTTGGATCAAGAGCAGGTTAGAGACATCAAAGAACCTTCCTTCAGAGTCTTCAAGAAACTTTCTTAATAACCTCTTAAAACTAATTAAAATTCCCTCACGAGAAGTTTATTACCTGTATCCACTACTTGGTAATTCATTTATTACTTTTAATGATGTCATTTCAGCTCCAGATTTTGAAAAAAACATAAAATCGAGAAGAAAAATGAAATATATCAACATTTTGTTGGTATTGTTAAGGGTTACTGAAGTTTATTTAGTAAACTTGGTCTGTTGTTGTTGATGTTGTTAAAGGCGTCTACAGCTCAAGCTTCATTGAACCTTTATTTATTTATTTATTAATTTGATCATGATACAGTGAAGTACAAAAGAATACAGTTAAATGCAGCATGCCAAAGCCACTTGAATGCATAGCATTACGGGCAGGCTTAAAATTAACTTAAGATTAACTAAGCAAATGTTGAGGTTAAAGGTGAGTGAAACTCACTTATTGAGCCTTAACTCACGAAATCGTAATGACACGATTGCAAACAAACCATACCACGGGTGGGGATAGAACCCGCGATCAGAGAGTCTGGCGGTGTAGCTGGTCCAGTGGCTAATGCGTTGGTCTGGAGATTAATGTGAGGGAAAAGTTCAATAGATAGGTGTAGAGGGAATATATATAGTATCAGTAGTTTCACTGCCGGCTTCTAGTTAAGGTAGGGTAAGTCAATCTCCCGTTTTTCCCGCCTTTTCTCCCCCTCCCTGAAATTGATAGTTTGTCTGCCGGCTACTAGTTAAGGTAGGGTAAGTCACGCTCCCGTTTTTCCCGCCTTTTCTCCCCCTCCCTGAAATTGATAGTTTGTCTGCCGGCTACTTGTTAAGGTAGGGTCAGTCTAGCTCCCACTCTCCCTTCCCCTCCCTCTTCTCCCCCCCCGAAAGGTGACGTGTGGGGCTCTGGTTAAACAGTAAATCACTAGACTCACAGCTCCCAACTCTACTCTTGGATGTCAGAGAGGGTCACCTGGCAATCAACGAGTAGAACGGATGGAGTAGGACTAACGTCCAGAGACTTCAACATTTTGTATTGAACTACCTGTGCACCTGTATGAAAGTGCAGGACGTAACTCCACAGCATTGCAGCGGTAAAGAACCTGCTTTCCTGTCATCGGGATACTACTCGAGGCGTTAATCTGTGAAGAAGTAGCCAGTGGATGGTCACCAACACCTGCGACCCCCCCCCTTTATCAGCAACGGCTACGGTTTCAACAACAGTGTCACCAACACCAGACACCATTGTAGATATTAGTGTTGAGTTCAAATGTTATTTTATTCATTTAATTTTTCATTTTTCTTTCAAATAGGATATACCTTTCATGTTTTGTTGTTTTATGTTTGATTTAATAAATAGTGTTTATCTTTGTGAATTATTATTTCTTTTTCTATTCATTAATTTTCCTGAGGAGGAGCCAGCCTGAGTAATACTGTCTGAAGTTGTTACAGGGCTGAGTAAGCCTTCACAAGTGGCGACCTTGCCAGGATACAACTCTACTGAATCAAGATTCAACTCCATCTCGAATCTACCATTGGAACTTCAACGCTGCATACCACAGACGATTACCACCAGCCATGAGTAATCATTCTCTATGGTAGGACTACAGTACAGGTATTTGAAAGATTTGGTGATTGTTATAGTCTCAATTTATTGTAAGTCAAGTCAGGCAGGATATAATATTTAATTCTGCCACCTAATTGTAAATGTAGCTTGAAACACTTTGGAGGATTAGACTCTAGGGACCCGAGATTTTCCAGTGACAACTTGTTTCATTGAGCTCTTCATTATATCAAGGGAACTGTCATAGGACACTCTTGATTTGTTGGTGAGAAGATTGGATGGTCAAGGGACCCCATTCTACTTACTGTTTGCTCAGAGCCGGCATAGAACCCTTCGTTTTCGTTAATACATATTGTTTAATTGAAGCAGGGATCGAGCCCTCTGGTTTATTTACAGTTTGAGCGGAGCAGGAATTGAACCCTCCGTTTTCTTTAATACCCGTTTCATTTCCCCTGATAGTTTAAGTTATTCTTGCAAGCATGGATGAATACCAGTTTTGGATGAATGCTGGAAGTAAGTTAGGAATAACAGGGAAAAATTTAGAATCTTTCATTAGTGCTAAGATCCAGGAAAGACTTGAAAGAGAGAGAATTGAGAGAGAAGAAAGACAGTTAGAAAGGGAAAGAGAAGAGAAAAAGGAGAGAGAGAGAATTGAAAGAGAAGACAAAAAGGAGCGTGATAGACTTGATCGTGAGGACAGAGCTAAGATACGTGAGGAACAGGTTAAATTAAGGGAACTTGAGGAAAGAGCAAAGGACAGAGAATATGAGTTAAGAGAGAGAGAAAAGGATCGCGAGCTCGAACAAGCTCGCCTTGAATTAGAGAATAAAAAGTTAACTTTCTCACAACAGCAATTAGATGAAGGAGTAATGGAACAACGTGCAGCTAGTGCACATATTCCAACACCTAATTTACCTCCCTTCACAGAGGGGGAAGACATAACTTCATACATTATCAGGTTTGAAAATACCGCTACCCTCTGTGAATGGCCTGCTGACACCTGGGCTACCAGGTTAGGAATGTTATTTTCTGGTACAGCCTTGAATATCTATGCAACTTTGTCACAGGATATCATATGTAATTATAACCTACTAAAGAAGGCAATCCTTAAAGCATATCAAAAAACCACTAATTCTTACAGGAAAGATTTCAGGTATGCCACCTTACAGCCTGGCCAGAACTTTCAACAGTTACAGGTAACACTCTTTCGTTTGTTCGACTTTTGGATAGAGAGTTCAGGAATTGATCACGGTTATGAATCTCTTCGAGACTTCATGGTTGCTGACCAGTTCCTGACAGCTCTTCCTCACCAGATACGAACATTCATTAGAGAACGTAACCTGATTAAAGCTGAGGAAGTTGCTGAGGCTGCTGACCTGTATGCTGAGGCTCACAATTCCTATAAAGACCTAAAGGGATCGAACCCTAAGGGCAAGGGTTCATCAGACCTTAAGAAATCAAAGCCTCTAGTGGAAAGTAAAATGACTCCTTTTATTCCTGTTTGTCATTTGTGTGGTGTTAAGGGACATAAACGTCCAGATTGTCCTTCTAAGAAGGTCCAAAAAGTTGGAAGATGTTTTAAAGACTGTAATGACCAAGCACCCTTCTGTTCAGGAACAGTTAATGGACTTAATGTATCTACCATTTTACGAGACACTGGATGCACATGTATAGTCATTTCTGATAAGCTGTTTCCTAACCTTAAAGACACTCATTCCTCTGCTATACTTTCAGACTACTTGGGCCGTACAGACACTTTTCCTACCATCCGTTGTTACATTAGGTCTAAATGGTTCACAGGTTGGTCTGAAGCCGTGCTAGCTCCCATCACTTCTTGCTCCGTACTAATAGGTAATGTAAAAGGTGCCATTCTTCCTTCTGAGGTTGACCTCTCATCACCAAAGATGGACATAGGTGTTTCAGATCCTCTTCCTGTAGAGTCAGAGAAGCCCCTCGAAAGTTCAGATGAGACAATGTCTCGCGAGATTCATGTGGGATTAAAAACCAGTGATGCTACTCTCGAAAGCGAGGAAGTAGGATCACCGGTTCACTTGTTAGATGAAAGTGAAGATATCACCTCCGATACCATAAATGTCTTGACTAGGGCTCAGACCAAAGCCCAGGCTTCTCATACTGTCCATCCTTTGATTTTCCCTGACTTTAAGCCTTTAGATATATCTAAGGACTCCTTTATCAATTTACAACGTAATTGCCCTTCTCTTCAGAATTGCCATAATGCCGCTAAACAAAATCAAGTTATCCAAAGGAAAAACTTTTCATATAAATTTGAATATATAAAAGGTATCTTGTACAAGTCAGTATTCAAATTAAATTCAGATGAGATAGACTATTCCATCTTAGTTGTTCCAAGTCAATGCAGAGAGACTGTTCTTAAAATGGCTCATGACCTGCCAGTGGCCGGACATTTCTCGCATCGTAAAACCCTAAATAAAATTAGGGAAACCTATTTTTGGCCTAAAATGTCCTCAGATGTCACTACCTATTGTAGATCGTGTAAAGTTTGCCAACTGTCATCCTCCCGAGGTACCAGGCGAGTACCTATGGTCAAAATGCCAATCTTTACGGTACCGTTTGAAAGAGTAGCTATTGACATCGTTGGTCCTTTATCTCCACTTTCATCTGGGGGACATAGATATATATTAACATTAGTTGATTATGCTTCGAGTTTCCCTGAAGCCGTTCCCTTAAAGACCATAACTACTACAGAGGTGGCTGAAGCCCTTTTGTCCATCTTCTCCAGAGTGGGCATCCCTAGAGAAATTTTGTCTGACCGTGGGACACAATTCACATCTGACTTAATGCAACATCTATACCAACTTCTGGGAGTGAAGCCTCTCTTCACCACACCCTATCATCCCAGCTGTAATGGGAGGATTGAGCGCCAGCATTCGATTCTAAAGTCCATTTTAAGGAAACTTTGCTCCCTTAAACCTAAGGAGTGGCATCGTTACCTATCCTGTGCTTTGTTTGCCATGAGGGAAGTTCCCAGTGACTCTTTGGGGTTTTCACCTTTTGAACTTCTCTATGGTAGACAGGCCAGAGGCCCATTGTCCATCCTTCATGACTTATGGACTAATGAGGAGGTAAATGCTGAGGTTCAGTCTTCTTACCAGTTTCTCCTTGACCTTAGATCCAAACTTGAGGAGACCTCTGACATAGTTTCGACAAACCTAAGCTTGTCAATGGACCACTACAAAACCTATTTTGACTCCAAAAGTCAGAGGAGAAGTTTTAAAGTAGGAGATGAAGTTCTTGTACTTTTGCCGATCAAGTCAAATAAATTATTAGTAGCATGGAAAGGTCCATATAAAGTATTAAAAATTTGTGGGAAAGTTGACTACCTCATAGAAGTCAAGGGGAAACCCAAGCTTTATCATATCAACATCCTTAAGAAATATTACCGAAGAAATTCGGTTAACTGCCTTAACAACTTTGACTTAGTTTTTCCACACGAACTTGATAAGACAACTGAAGAATGTAAAGTGTGCGTAATTGACACCTCTAACTTAGACTATGATGAAGAACTACATGACTTGGCGACTCTTGACCACTCGGATGCAACCAACATTAATATTAATGAATCTTTGGATGACCATAAGAGACATGAACTACTTCAATGTGTAACTTTTCAGACGTCTTTACTGATATTCCAGGTGTTACCTCCACGGTAGTCCATAAGATTGACTTAGTGACGGACAATCCTATCAAACGGAAATTATACCCAGTTCCAGTTCACCTTAGGGATGCATTTGACCGAGAGGTAGAAAAATTATTAAAACTAAAGATCATTGAACCTTCAGTATCTTCATATTGTTCACCAGTAGTCATGGTTAAGGAGGATAATTCATATAGACTTGCTATTGACTTCAGAGGCCTTAATGCTATAACTCGGTGGGATGCTGAGCCTATGCCCTTAATAGATAGCGATCTACACAAATTTTATGACGCTTCTTTCTTTTCAGAGATTGATATTGCGCAGGCATATCATCAAGTAATGTTAGATCCTTCTTCTAAGCAGTACACCGCTTTTCCTACACACCAAGGACTGATGCAATATAGAACTATGCCCTTCGGTTTGGTAACTGCCTGTGCTACCTACGTGAGACTGATGAGAAAGGTCTTGGGTAATATGCCAAATGTTTCAGTTTATTTTGATAACATTTACGTAATGACATCTACGTGGGGCGAACATATCCAAACATTAACATCAGTTTTGCATAGGTTACGCTCACATGGCCTCACTGCCAAGCCGAAGAAATGCTTCCTTGGGTATAACAAGATTAGATATCTTGGACTGATACTTTCTAATAACTCTCTGCAGCCTCTCCCCAGTAAGATCAAAGCTTTATTAGAATTTAAATTCCCCAAAACCAAGAAACTCATGCGTAGCTTTCTTGGTTCTGTAAATTTTTATGCACGGTTTATCCCGAATCTTGCTGATCTTACAGGCATCTTATCGGACTTCCTTAAAAAGTCTGTGAAGGAACCTCTTGAACTTTCCGACGTAGCTCGGGAAAAGTTTAATGAGATTAAAAGTATCTTTTCGAAAGACCCTATACTTAAGATTCCAGATATTAATAAAACATTTTGTTTGAGAACTGATGCCTCCAATACTGGCTTAGGTGCAGTGCTACTACAATACCATGATGGTACTCCCTTCCCTGTATGCTTCCTAAGCCGGAAACTCCTTCCCGCAGAAACAAGATACTCCACAATAGAAAAGTAATGTTTAGCCCTTGTGTGGGGTATCTCCAAACTTAAATTTTATTTGCTGGGAAAAGAATTCATTTTAGAAACGGACCACAAACCTTTGATATACCTAGAAACTTTTAAGGGAACCAACAGTCGCCTCTTGAGGTGGACATTGGCACTCCAGGCTTTTAAGTTCCATATTGTGTATATCAATGGTTCATCCAATTATTTCTTTGACTGGTTAAGTCGTGACAGTCAGTAGAAGATTTGTTGCCTTACACGACTTCCACATGTTAGAACTTTTTCCTCGCCTATTCTTCTTATACTCCTTGACTATAAGTCTTGGCATGGGGGAGTGTGAGGGAAAAGTTCAATAGATAGGTGTAGAGGGAATATATATAGTATCAGTAGTTTCACTGCCGGCTTCTAGTTAAGGTAGGGTAAGTCACGCTCCCGTTTTTCCCACCTTTTCTCCCCCTCCCTGAAATTGATAGTTTGTCTGCCGGCTACTTGTTAAGGTAGGGTCAGTCTAGCTCCCGCTCTCCCTTCCCCTCCCTCTTCTCCCCCCCCCCGAAAGGTGACGTGTGGGGTTCTGGTTAAACAGTAAATCACTAGACTCACAGCTCCCAACTCTACTCTTGGATGTCAGAGAGGGTCACCTGGCAATCAACGAGTAGAACGGATGGAGTAGGACTAACGTCCAGAGACTTCAACATTTTGTATTGAACTACCTGTGCACCTGTATGAAAGTGCAGGACGTAACTCCACAGCATTGCAGCGGTAAAGAAGCTGCTTTCCTGTCATCGGGATACTACTCGAGGCGTTAATCTGTGAAGAAGTAGCCAGTGGATGGTCACCAACACCTGCGACCCCCCCCCCCTTATCAGCAACGGCTACGGTTTCAACAACAGTGTCACCAACACCAGACACCATTGTAGATATTAGTGTTGAGTTCAAATGTTATTTTATTCATTTCATTTTTCATTTTTCTTTCAAATAGGATATACCTTTCATGTTTTGTTGTTTTATGTTTGATTTAATAAATAGTGTTTATCTTTGTGAATTATTATTTCTTTTTCTATTCATTAATTTTCCTGAGGAGGAGCCAGCCTGAGTAATGCTGTCTGAAGTTGTTACAGGGCTGAGTAAGCCTTCACATTAATGACTCTCTGATCGCAGGTTCTATTTCCACCCGTGGTATGGTTTGTTTGCAATCGTGTAATTACGTTTTCGTGAGTAATGTTGACGGCTTTGAAGGGACTTGAGCTAGAGTTCGTCACAGCCACGCTAGCTGGAGATTCGTCTGTACAAACTTGCATTTGTGGTCACAGTGGTGGCCTATGCTAACCTTCCTATGGTGTAGAAATATACCTAGTTGGACGAATCTTATTGTGGCTAGCTGGTCTAGTGGCTAACGCGACGGTCTGGAGTTTTGAGACTCTCTGATCGCGGGTTCTATCCCCTCCCGTGGTATGGTTTCTTATTAAGCCTTCCTTGTTGTTGTTAAGGACGGCTGAAGCTCAAGCCTTGTAGAGCTGGCATGTTATTGTTAAGGGTTGCTGAACATCACATTTTATTGAGTTTGCTTTGTTGAGGTTGTTAAGGGTGGCTGAAGCTCTAACCTTATGGAAATATAAAACATTTAAGCAGTATAATATGATCCTTTATTACCAACGTTTCGCCCACACAGTGGACTTAATAAAGTCACAAACACATCTACCTGGGTGAAACATACGTGAGTATTTATAGGAAGGAATCAGGTTGAGAATGATGTATGTGACAATCTTCCGAGAGAAGGCTGATAGATTGTAGATGAATGGTTCAGGGAACCGACACGTTGATAAATTAGACACATGTGCAACTCTTGGGTATCTTTATTGAGGAAACGTTTAGACACACAGGTAAACAGTGACTTCATCAGTCCATCAACATTGATGGACTGACCACATCAACTCAAGGTTGAGGGACTGATTACCTCATTCTCCTCCTGTTCTTCAAGATTCTCCTTTGTATGGACTGATGAAGCCACTGTGTGGCAAACATTTCCTCAATAAAGATACCCAAGAGTTGCACATGTGTCTAATTTATCAAGATTGATAGAGTCTACAACCTTGGGTAGCTTTAAAAAGAGATTGGATAAGTATGTAAGTAGACCTTCTGCAGTGCTCCTCCATTCTTATGTTCTTATGTGGAGTAGCGATGAAGTTCCTCAAGCCTTATAGAACCTGGCTTATTGTTAATATAACTGTTAAGTTAAGATAAGATTTCGTTCGGATTTTTAACCCCGGAGGATTAGCCACCCAGGATAACCCATCGAGGGCTGTGTCTTATTTCCATTGTCGTCCTCAATCTTGTCCCCCAGGATGCCACCCATACCAGTCCACTAACACCCAAGTACCTACTTGCTGCTAAGTGAACAGGACAACAGATGTACGGAAATGCGTCGAAATGTTTCTACCCCGGCGGGAATCAAACCCGGACACGGGTGGCAGAGTGGGTGGCAGAGTGGGTGGCAGAGTGGGTGGCAGAGTGGGTGGCAGAGTGGCAGAGTGGGTGGCAGAGTGGGTGACAGAGTGGGTGGCAGGGTGGGTGGCAGAGTGGGTGGCAGAGTGGGTGGCAGAGTGGGTGGCAGAGTGAGTGGCAGAGTGGGTGGCAGTGGGTGACAGAGTGGGTGGCAGGGTGGATGGCAGAGTGGGTGGCAGAGTGGGTGGCAGAGTGGGTGGCAGAGTGGGTGGCAGAGTGGGTGACAGAGTAGGTGACAGGGTGGGTGGCAGGGTGGGTGGCAGGGTGGGTGACAGAGTGGGTGGCAGAGTGGGTGGCAGGGTGGGTGACAGGGTGAGTGGCAGAGTGGGTGGCAGAGTAGGTGGCAGAGTGGGTGGCAGAGTGGGTGGCAGGGTGGGTGTCAGGGTGGGTGTCAGGGTGGATTTCAGGGTGGGTGGCAAAGTGGGTGACAGAGTGGGTGGCAGGGTGGGTGGCAGTGTGGGTGGCAGGGTGAGTGGCAGGGTGGGTGGCAGGGTGGGTGGCAGAGTGGGTGGCAGGGTGGGTGGCAGAGTGGGTGGCAGGGTGGTTGGCAGGGTGGGTGGCAGTGTGGGTAGCAGGGTGGTTGGCAGGGTGGGTGGCAGGGTGTGTGGCAGGGTGTGTGGCAGGGTGGGTGGCAGTGTGGGTGGCAGGGTGGGTGGCAGGGTGTGTGGCAGGGTGAGTGGCAGGGTGGGTGACAGGGTGGGTGGCAGGGTGAGTGGCAGGGTGGATGGCAGGGTGGGTGGCAGGGTGTGTGGCAGGGTGTGTGGCAGGGTTGGTGGTAGTGTGGGTGGCAGGGTGGGTGACAGGGTGAATGGCAACGTAGGTGGCAGGATGGGTGGCAGGGTGGGTGTCAGTGTAGGTGGCAGTGTAGGTGGCAGGATGGGTGGCAGGATAGGTGTCAGGGTAGGTGGCAGTGTAGGTGGCAGTGTAGGTGGCAGGATGAGTGGCAGGATAGGTGTCAGGGTAGGTGGCAGTGTAGGTGGCAGTGTGGGTGGCAGGGTGGGTGGCAGGGTGGGTGGCAGAGTGGGTGGCAGGGTGGGTGGCCGGCAGCAGGCCAGACGGCGCCTCAGCTCAAGCAGACAATGTGAGGAAAGTTCCAGCTCTGCTTTCAAGAGTGCCTTGATGCTGGCGTTGGTGCCTTGATGCTGGTGTTGGTGCCTTGATGCTGGCGTCGGTGCCTTGATGCTGGCGATAGTGCCTTAATGCTGGTGCCTTGATGCTGGCGATAGTGCCTTGATGCTGGCGTTGGTGCCTTGATGCTGGTGTTGGTGCCTTGATGCTGGTTTTGGTGCCTTGATGATGGCGATAGTCCCTTGATGCTGGCGATAGTGCCTTGATGCTGGCGTTGGTGCCTTGATGCTGGTGTTGGTGCCTTGATGATGGCGATAGTGCCTTGATGCTGGCGTTGGTGCCTTGATGCTGGCGATAGTGCCTTGATGCTGGTGTTGGTGCCTTATGCTGGTGTTGGTGCCTTGATGCTGACAATAGTGCCTTGATGCTGGTGTTGGTGCCTTGATGCTGGTGATAGTACCTTGATACTGAAGTTGGTGCCTTGATGCCGGTGTTGGTGCCTTGATGCTGGCGATAGTGCCTTGATGCTGGCGATAGTGCCTTGATGCTGGAGTTGGTGCCTTGATGCTGGTGGTGGTGCCTTGATGCTTGTGCTGGTGCCCTGATGCTGGCGATAGTGCCTTGATGCCGGTGTTGGTGCCTTGATGCTAGTGTTGGTGCCTTGATGCTGGTGTTGGTGCCTTGATGCTGTCGATAGTGCCTTGATGCTAGTGTTGGTGCCTTGATGCTGGCAATAGTGCCCTGATGCTGGTGTTGGTGCCTTGATGCTGGTGTTGGTGCCTTGATGCTGGCGTTGGTGCCTTGATGTTGGCTATAGTGCCCTGATGCTGGTGTTGGTGCCTTGATGCTGATGTTGGTGCCTTGATGCTGGCGATAGTGCCTTTATGCTTGTGTTGGTGCCTTGATGCTAGTGTTGGTGCCTTGATGCTTGTGTTGGTGCCTTGATGCTGGCGATATTGCCTTGGTGCTGGTGTCTTGATGCTGGTGTCTTGATGTTGGTACCTTGATACTGACGCCTTGATGGTCTCTTGATGTTGATACCTTGATAGTGACGCCTTGGTGTTTTGATGTTGGTACCTTGATACTGACGCCTTGGTGTCTTGATATTGGTAACTTGATGCTGATGCCTTGATGTTGGTACCTTGGTGTTGGTACCTTGATGCTGATGCCTCGATGGTGTCTTGATGTTGGTACCTTGATACTGATTCCTTTATGGTGCCTTGATGATGGTACCTTGATATTGGTGCTTTGATGCTAATGCCTTGATGGTGTCTTGATTTTGGCACCATGATGCTGATGCCTTGGTGGTGCCTTGATGGTACATTGATGCTGATGTCTTGATGGTGTCTTAATTTTGGTACCTTGATACTGACGCCTTGATGGTGTCTTGATGTTGGTATCTTGATACCGACGCCTTTATGGTGTGTTGATGTTGGTTCCTTGATACTGACGCCTTGATGGTGCCTTGATGCTGGTACCTTGATGTTGGTGCCTTGATTGTGGTACCTTGATGCTGACGCCTTATGGTGTCTTTATGTTGGTGCCTTGACGCTGGTACCTTGATATTGGTGCTTTGACGTTGGTGCCTGGATGCTAGTGCCTTGATGCTGGTGCCTTGTTGCTGGTGCATTGATATTAGTGTCTTGATGTTGGTGCCTTGATGCTGGTACCTTGAGGGACTGACTACCTCGGTGAAACACTTTATCAGACTTACGTTTCACTCTATATAGAGCTCCCCAAAGCCAAGTTTCGCTCTGTGTAAAAACCACATTTTTTTCTGTGTCTGCCTGCGCCATTATTCCCTAGAAAAAGTAAAATAAACAGATATTTTGAATATCTTGTCAGACGTGAGGGAAAATTTTGAGTTCTGGTCAATAATTTAATCTTGAACGAATCTATTTTCAGATATATTGACCTGATTTCTTTTATTAGTGTTTTGTGTGTGTCAGGATATTTTTGTGGCTGTTTTTGTGGCTGTTTTTGTGGTGTTTGTTATTGTTTTAGGTATAATTATGGAAGTGAATCAACAGATTGATTCGGGTATAACAGTCTGGTGTACCTTTGATCCGAGGGAAAGATTACAAGGGATGAAGAGGTTAATAACATCGTCAAGAGGAGCCTCACAACAGTCGGATGCCCAGCAATAAGGGAGCCACCCCAATTATGTAGATGATGGTAGCCAAAAGATGGTATCACCATTCAAGCCTGGACAGCAAGCAGGTGGTGTGGGATTACACATGTGTATCCACATTGGCTGATACCTATCTCCGATACACCAGGGAGGAAGGAGGGGCAGCCACCAGCTTCAGGGAACTCCAAAAGTCTAAAAAATAATGGTGAACTTGCCCATCATTATATGTTTGTTCCCATAGGCTCAGAGACCGTTGGCCCATGGGGGAAGAACACATCTTAAGTTCCTGAAGGAGCTAGGCAAAAGACTCATCAGGGTAACTAGGAATCCCAAGGCGGCTAGTTTTCTGTTCCAGCAACTCAGTGCTGTGG